>NC_138225.1:42722616-42885116 GCF_964197995.2 Scardinius erythrophthalmus | reverse complement strand
TGGTATGATTCTTCGGCTAGAAGTTGTGGAAAAGACATAACGAGAAAGACTACATGTCGCCTATGTGACGTCACCCCATAAAGTTGACTTACCCGTGGTTTTCGCCAACCTCAACGATTTTGTCCTCTCCCTGAAAGAAGGCGGTGAAGTGCACCAAAGACACAGCCATGTTTAGCGGGATCCGTGAGCTAGTGTCCGTGTGCTAGTGGTGTTGACGTTTCAAACGCGTCGAAAGCAGCGAAGAGTTGTAGTCCACAAAGTGCTCTCACACAAAGTCTAACCGTATCAATCTTCTACCCGCTAAATTGTAGCATTCTTTACACGAAAAATTATATAAAAAATTCACAGACAACATATGTTCACATTCATGGCACAATTCAAACAGGATCAGAAAATAATTATTTTCTCCCATTCACTTGCATTGACGATTTTCCACCTAGAGGTCCAATGGGGTTAGCGGAAGGGGTGGGACTTACCAGCTCTATTTTAAGACATGAAGAATTTTTTTTCAAGGAAAAAAAATTTAAATATGTAATTTTGGTGTTCAAAGACGAGTTTTAAGGGATAAAATTGAGGACTTTAATCAAATTAATAGTAATTGTATATTAATGTATGCTTTTACTCAGGAAAGAATCCTGAAAAAAAAAGCTGTTTTAAACCATTTATAATAGTAAAAATAAATGTCTAGAGAACCAAATCAGCATATTAGAATGCTTTCTGAAGGATCATGTAAATTCAGCTTTGCCCAAAACAGGAATAAATTACATTTCAAAATATATTAAAATTGAAAAAAGTTTTTTTAAATGGTAATGGTTTTTTTAAATGTTTTTTTTTTTTTTTTTTAAATGCAAGTATACGGTGTACAGTATATATGCCAGTTATTACTTTCATTTGGGGCTTGAAGTATTCATGTTGGTGTGTGTTGGCGGTTAACACTAACCTGTGAGAGCATCGGTAGGATCTGGAGTCCAGTCCTCTGGATCACTTCCCTCATCTTCACTATCCTGTGTCTCCAAGGTAACAGGGTCAGTTCGAGAAAGCTCATTGGCAAGATCAGAACAACCCTCCCCGTCACCTGTCAGACTGCCCACTATCTGGCGCACAGTGTCCTCACGGGTTCTGTAATTTCCAACAATACAATAAAAGACTAACCACTTCAGTATTGGAACTGGTTTACAAAAAAGCACAACTTCCTTGAGATAGACGACACCAGTGCAGTTGACAAACCTGAGATACTTGCGAATGGGTTGGCAGGCCACTTGCAAGATGACCATGGAGGGGTCGAGCTCTCTTAGAGCTTTGATGGCTGAGATGTAAACAGTGATAATGTCAGATGTATGGACTCCTGAAGTGGGAAAAGAAAGGTAAAAGCATGGTTAATGTCAGAACATTTTTACACGAGTTCAGTATTCCGCGAGTGTGAAAATGGCCTGAATCACCGACCTGGATGCAGCAGTCGTGTTTCAAAGGCTGATTTGAGAGAGGCCAGAAGCTGCTGTCTCTGATTGGTCCTTTCCAGACAGAACTTAAGATCCTCAATGGCGGGAATAGACTCTGGAAAATCTGCAACAATTAAGCAGAGAAAAAAACAAATGAAATGAAAACAACTAGGATAAGATTACATGCAGTATATACGATTTCCTAGCATTAGCCCCGCTCGTTTGCAGGGTCCGCTTCATCTGAATTATCCGCACACACACATTGGATTTGACACAGGTTTTACGCCGGATGCCCTTTCTGTCTATCACACTCACACACACTCTTACGGCCAATTTGACATGTCTAATCCACCTAACCTGCATGTCTTTGGACTGTGTGGGAGAAAACGGAGCACCCGTAAGAAACTCATGTTGACACAGGAAAAATATGCAAACTCCACACAGAAAAGACTCAGACGGGACCTTCTTGCTGTGAGGCGACAGTGCTACCCACTGAGACCCCACTACAAGCCATAACATAACAAGCAGTATGCTACATAAATGGAGTTTCTTTCTCACCTCGTATGATGCTGAAGAGTTCTTCGATCCTCATGTTTACGTAGATACGGCAGAAAAACTGGTGCATGTGACAGTGCCAGCGCTGGAGGAGAGCATTGATTGGCTGACCCGTCTTGCCATCTGTGGTTGTGGCATCGTTGCCCACCTCTTCCACCTTACTGGCAAACACCCTGCTCAGCCATCCTAAAACCTGCCCCAACCACTGGAAACACAGTGATTAATTAGGCACTTTAACCTTTGTGGTTAACAGTTGTGGTCAAAGTTTACATGCACCTTGCAGAATTTGCAAAATGTTAATTATTTTTACACAACAAGAGGGATCATGAAAAATGCATGTTATTTTTTTTATTATTATTATTGAGAACTGTCCTGAATAAGATATTTTATAAAAAAATATGTTTACATATGGTCCACAAGACAATAATAGTTGAATTTATAAAAATGACCCCATTAAAAAGTTTACATACGCTTGATTCTTAATACGGTGTGTGGTCACCTGGATGATCCACAACTGTTTGTCCTGAACAACTGCCCACTGTTTTTCAGAAAAATCCTCCAGGTCCTGCAAATTCTTTGGTTTTCCAGCATCTTTGACCCTGCATATTTGAACCCTTTCCAGCAGTGACTGTATGATTTTGAGATCCATCTGATGCTCAAGAAGGAAACACGATGCATTAAGAGCCGGGCAGGGGGTGAAAACTTTTTCAATTTGAAAATAAGGATAAATGTTATCTATTTTGTCTGCTGGGAAGCATCCAAGTATCTTCTGTAGCTTCTGAAGGGTAGAACTAAATTAAAAAAATATAATCTTTAAACAAAATAAATTTTTCATCCTGATCTTCATCCTGTTCAAAAGTTTTCACCACCGGTTCTTAATGCCATCAGAAAACCATAAGACACATAGTATTAGGAATCAAGCGTATGCAAACTTTTGAAAGGGGTCAAACTTTTTTTTGTCTTGTGGACTATATGTAATTATTTTTTATGTAAATATCTTATTCAGGACAGTACTAAATAAAAAATAAAGCATTTGTTATGATCCCTCTTATTATGGAAAAATATTTAACTTTTTAGAGATTCTGCAAGGTATATGTAAACTTTTAACAACAACTGTACTTTTAAATAAAGTGCACCTATGATTTTTATGATGTATTGTTTTTTTTAACAAATTGACCATTTTTAATAGAAAATGTCTCTAATTTGTGTGATGGAATAATGAAGCTGAATATTATTTACTTATTAAATCTAGACAAGCACAACCTTTTATTATTAGTGGTATTTGTTAAATGTGTTGTATTTGCATGACTACTACTGTTCATACTTAAGGTCATGTAGCTGCTGATCATCCCCATACCCTCAATATTAAACTTTAGTTTATAATCCGCATTGTGGTTGAAGAGATCGGCTTTGAGGCAGTGATTTTTGCACAAGAGAGAACCACTAACATTTTTTCAAGAAAAGGTAAAAATGTTGTGTTTTTTTACTCATATTTGTTTTCATAACTTTAAAAGTTCAATAGTTTTGTGCAATGATTTCAATTAGCACACATCAGGATTTGCTCACGCTGAAGTCATGTTGGCCAAGGTTTTGTTAACTAATGGACATAATTAAAAAAATACATGGATAAAGTGACACATTTTGGATTCTTAATGGAATGTCGATACAAGTTTGAGTATCAACATGGTTAATGTTTCTGTAGTAGATCATATAAAAAATAAAATGTTTTCTGCAGTGTAACTGAATGAAAGTTGTGTACATCATTGAAGTCTGTGAGAAAAGAGCTCTCGTATTCTCCCCTGCAGCGCTGCTCCATCCTCTGCTCTATCAGCTGGTGCAGGATGCTGGTCACGGCCTCAGAGCTCACGCGTTCTAACAGCTGTAGTCTGGAGCTGAAATCACCAAACACATTTATTAAGGCGTTATATATCCCAGTACTCTACTGTTAATACAGTAATTGTTGTTTTAACAATGTGTGAACTGACATTACTGAGTGTCACCCATTTTACAAAAAAACAAATAAGAGCATGACTTGAGAGTGCACACTTTAACTGTGTGATGTAACCTATACGAATGTCCCGTATGAATTGTTGTTATAATTATATCATATATGATATAATTACATAATATCACACAAGCAAGAATGCTGTTTTTCCTGAATATGAGCATGATTGCAAATGTGATAAAGATTTATACAACAATTCAATAAATAAGTTAATATTGAAAGTTATATTTTAGACAGAATATTGTTTATAACATAGGTTTTTGCTCAATTTCACCAACAAAAATTGTTTCAAACCAAGCCACAACAGAACCGTTGTGTGACTTCAAGCAGAACACAACAGTGTTTCATTACTGAATGATTCTGCTTTTTTTTTTTTTAAGTTAGGTGAGTCAAAGATCCAATTACCTATTCTTAAAGACAGTAACTTTAAACAAATTGGTTGAATGAAATACCAGAAAATATTGAGATATCATTTTCGTCAATATCGCAAACTCCTAACTGAAGGTTCAAAATAATCATATTTATTTCCAGATCATTCCTTTAAACATGATGCCACATAGCAATGTGCCAAATGCAATAAACTATGTAACATACTGCAGTGAATATTGCATAATGTTATATAGTGTTTTAAAAAAATACTAGGATGTAGTAAGCATCTGTAGCTGAATCAGAATGGTACTTCTCTTCAACTCACAGTATGTGGCTGAGCTCTTGAAGCTGCTCTAGAGCTTCCTGACACCAACAAAGGTGAAGGAGGGCGGCACAGCCTGGACACAAACCGCCTACATTATGTTCTGCAGTGCCTTCCTCAGCCTCCACAGCTTCCCCTGCCTGACTCATGTGCACAGAGAATGTGCGGCTATAAAACTCCAACACACGCTCCTGCAGCACAGGTGGAGGAGAGAACAGGAGAATGGCACGAACGACAGAGAAAGCTCTCTCAGTCAGACCACGGGCCCCTGGACCACACAGACCCCCGCGGCTCTCATCCTGCCATGAGCCCAGTCTCTCAAGTCCACCTTGACAGAAAAAAAAGGGAGAGTATGATAGTATGACAGTAGACTCAGGAAACACTGGACACGTTAAAACTATTCAGATTTCACTTTATGGCATTATATCAATGGAAATGAATAACATAGTACTCCAAAATTCTCATTATTATAATGCAAAAAAACTCAGCAAATCAGCATAAAAAATAAAATCAGCATGAATTGTTGCATGCATAAGGAGTCTGACAACAGCCGGTATGATCCACACAGAGATCTGATCTCACAATCATCGAGTCTGTGATTACTTGAAGAAACTGAAAAAACAGATACTAAATCCAGAAGAACTGCAGCAACGTCTTCAAGATGCTTGAAGAAACAGACCTGCAAAGCTACCTGAGAAATGATGTGCTAGTGTACCAGGACAAAATGCTGTTTTAAACGCACTAAATATTGATTTGATTTAGTTAATAGAAGTGATAAATAAAATCTATTTATGATATTTTTTTGAAAGCATCCTCACTTTACAACATTTTTACACAAGTGTCTAAAACCTTTCACAGTACTGTAGTTTGCAGAAAGGTTTCTTCAAGCGTCTTGGAGACGTTGCTGTAGTTCTTCTGGATTAAGTCTGTTCGGTTTCTTCATGTAATCACAGACAAACTCGATGATGGTGAGATCAGATCTCTGCATGGAGCACCGGCTGTTGTAAGACTGCTTGTGCATACACTGGATACATACACATTGTAATCTCGCTTGATTATTACAATGAATGGCAAAATTAATGTTTGGAAATGTAAACTGATATTTTCTGTTGACACACTACAGCAAAATATATAAATAATTGGTTTAAAACATTTTTTGGGGGGTGAAAATACTAACGTGCCTAAGACTTTTGCACAGTAGTGTATCTGAAAATACAATTTATTCCCGTGTTGGCAAAACTGAATTTTCAGCATCTTTACTCCAGTCTTCAGTGTAACATGATCCTTCATCTTCAGATATCGTTCTAAAGAGCTGATCTACTGCTCAAGAAACATTTTTTATTATTATTATTATTATCATAGAAAGCTTTTGTAACATTATAAATGTCGTTACTGTCATTTTTTATTAATTAAATGCACCCTTGCTGAATAAAAGTATTAATTTCTTTAATTTCTTATCGGAACTAACTTATCTAACTTAATAAAAAACATAAAAAAAGCATACAATCAGGATACGTAAACTGACATCATACAATGTCAATGGGTCAGCAACAATATGCAAACCCTATACCTGTCTAACCCCCAAAACACAGGCTTTGCTAAAATATAGTTGTGACATACCAAGGAAAGGTTCCAGCTGTTGCAGAAGGTTTCTGAAGGCTTTAAGTAAAGCATTTGCCCTGTCCCTCTCCTGAGACTCCCCCTCTGGCTGCTTGAGCCCCGTCCAGAACTCAGGAGCAACAGATGTAGTCAAACGAACCTGCAGAGTCTCCAGCAGCCAACCCTCCACATACTGACCCAGTCCATGTCCACCCAGCAGGGCCATGGCATCACAGAGAACCTCATCTGTCAAAGCATTGGTTGGAACCAGAGGAGACACCTAAAGAGACACGGTTAGGTCACAGCTTTTGACACGCAAATGTACTTCAACAATACCATGCTATAACATGGTCATGTCAAAAATGATATTTGATACACTGCAGTATATTTACCACTCACCAGTGCAGATGTCACTGTGTCCCAGGCTGCTGACAGTCCCTGTGGCATTGTCTGCACCTCGTTCATTCCAACTAAGACTGTAAACAATAGTCATATATCCTGGGTTAAAGGTATATTGTTCGGTGCCGTTACCATGCGCGCATAGTCATTTTACTACGTGACTCAAATTTAGTGACAAAATGACATGATCAAAGCCATTCGAAAGATTGTCAACGGTTATTACACGGAGAAATTGTAGCGCTCTTCTTTAAACTCATGTCGCGCGTCGATGACGACATTGTCGATGCCGGAAGTTGTCTAAAATGGCAATGTTGTTAATAATAAAAGTAATAATAATTAGATACTTTGACACTGAATAAATGTGGGAGTTGCCCAATGTATTTGTATTTCCCTTGCAATTTTAATGTTCTGAATGTATTGTTTTTTGTTTGTTTGTTTTTTTAAATAATGAAAACAGTTTTTAATATAACTCTATTCTAAATTCTAAAATAAAAGTCCACGCAAACTGTCGTGGTGACGCTTCTTATGCGTTCCCATGGAAACAGGAGGGAGACTTGACTTAGCCGCTTTTGGAATGTTTTCTTTAAAGTTACTCCCCTCGCAGGTTTGCAGCATTTAACGCGCGTTAAAGTGTGTGGCTTGCGAATTCCAGAAACAGTTTACATCAGAAGGTACAACTAACTAACTGACTTCACTGCATGAAACGCTTTTAGTGTTAAAAACGAGTGCAGGCAGGCCTTTTCTTGTAGTTTTCGTGCTAACCTGCTAATCAGAATGACCCAGCAAGGAGCTGCGCTGCAAACCTACAACAATGAGCTTGTCAAATGTAAGTAACCATCGACCCAGATGTACTATTTTGCTGTCAAGGGAACATACATTTTCTTTTTCGTATATTTTTGTTTTGTTTTACTTGTATATACGTGTGATGGGTAGAAGGAACTTGAATGCAGCTAGTCTCCGTTGACATTTGCAGTCATTATACTAGCTTAGGAGTGATTAGAAGACTAGTGTGACACCTATAATGTATTGTGCCTTTCTTTGTCCTTTCCCTGATAGAACAACTGTTTGCTTTTAGCCAAGAAGACATCTGAGCGTTTGTGAGAGACATCAATATGATCTCCTTTGAAGCTGGAGAAACAGAATCTATTCAATTAACGTTACATTCAGTAGCCTTAAAAAGTATTTGGACACCTGTAACGTTATGTCATTGTCACTGCATTCGATAACAAAATATCAAACCACTGGAATGAAGTTAGTTCTCTTCAATTAACACAGGTGTCCAGCAGAAAAACCACGGGTGTATTTCATTACATGAACTAAGAACATGATTCACCAATATTCAACAAGCAGAAAGTGCCACAGGATTTTTCAACTTTATTTTGAGCCGTTTAACTGTTGTAGTTTAGTGATTTAAAATGAATACAACACAATTTGCAAAATGTTCCTCTTGGGGGGAAAAGGGTTCTTTTTATTTTTAAGAGTTAGTTATTGTCCAGATACTTTTTAGGGCAACTGTACCCACCCACAACTTTTGCTCAAAAGTTTAGTATTTGTATTTAATATTGTTATGCTTCTTCTTCTCTTCTTTTTTTTTTTTTTTACATTTTAGAGGGTTTGTTTTGTTTTCAGATTTGTGTTGTAGTTTTAAACTTTTTGGTTATATATACAGCACTGTGCAAAAGTCTTAGGCACGTTAGTATTTTCACCTCCAAAAAATGGTTTTAAGCCAGTTATTTATATCTTTTGCTGTTGTGTGTCAGTTTTACATTTCCAAACATTCATTTTGCCATTAATTGTAATAATCCAGCAAGATTTTTGTATGCACAAGCAGTCTGACAACAGCCGATATGATCCACACGGAGATCTGATCTCACAATCATCGAGTCTGTCTGTGATTACATGAAGAAACCTAAAAAACTGAGACAGACTAAATCCAGAAGAACTGCGGCAACGTCTCCAAGACGTTTCTTAAAGAAACAGACGTAAAAAGCTACCTGAAAAACTATGTGCAAGTGTACCTGGACAAAAGCTGTTTTAAACGCAAAGGGTGATCACACCAAAATGTTGATTTGATATAGTTAAAATAAGTTAATTGATAGATAAAATCTATTTATGACATTATTTTTGAAAGCATCCTCACTTTACAAAATTTTTACACAAGTGTCTAAAACTTTTCACAGTACTGTAGTTTGTAGAAAGGTTTCTTCAAGCGTCTTGGAGACGTTGCTGCAGTTCTTCTGGATTTAGTCTGTCTCAGTTTTTTTGGTTTCTTCATGCAATCTCACTGGATTATTAGAATTAATGGCAAAATAAATGTTTAGAAATGTAAACTGATATTTTCTACTGACGCAATATACGGAAATGTATAGGCTAAATAACTGGCTTAAAACCATTTTTGGAGGGTGAAAATACTAACGTGCCTAAGACTTTGCACAGTATATATATATATATATATATATATATATATATGTATATGTGTGTGTGTTTAGTTTAATTTATTGATTTATAAAGCACATTTAAAAACAACAGATATTGAAACTAAAGTGATGTACAAGAAATATAAAACACAATTAAAACATGAATAATTAAAACAAATTTTTATATAAATAAATATATATCACGTTACTGGACTGTTTGAATTGGTGTTTGATCCTGTTCTTTATTGCACAAATCAGTAGGAAGAACTGCTGAGCAAGCCCTCATCAGCAACTTATACACACTCCCTCTCAGTTATCACAACATGAATGTAAAGAAACACAAACAAAACACTGATTAAACATATTTTAGATGTGCCTGGAGCTGCCTCTTTTTAAAGAACTGGCCCTTTTCATCTTCCTCACTTTTCTCAGGTATAGAGGAGCTGTGCTCTAAAAGAGAAGATCTAAACCGGCTGATCCAACAGGAGGAAGCAGAGAAAACTCGTCTTCAGCATGACATCCGTGTGCTGACAGAGAAGCTGAGTCGCGTGAACGAGAGCCTGGCACGCCGTCTCAGTGCCCGCGCTGACTTTGACCGCACCATCGCAGAGACAGAGGCTGCCTACATGAAGGTAAGGACACAATCAACTTGTTTGATATATCATGTTGTCTTCATGAAGAGTGACCAGAAAAAAATAAAACTAGCTTTATTAATGTTGCACAGGTGAGACCTTCATCTGTGTCCTTTTTTTTTCTCTCTTTTTTTTTTGTCGACCAATTTTTTTGCCAAGCCCAGTGCCGATATCTTAAATGAAACTTATACAACATTTATAAAATGAATGGAGTGAATTACTTAAATGATGACAACACTAATGTTGTTAGTTGGCCAGGCTAAATTATTAGCTGATATTGTCTCAAAATGGCCAGATGTTGGCTGATAAATATTGTATTGTGTTTTCATCATGAATCTTTTGTTTATTAGTCGACCACTGTAAGTGTTTTTTCCTCCAATGTGCAGTGCTAATGTTAATATCTGATATCTAGCAGGATGGCCGATAAAATTAGTTGTGTACTTTAATTTTATGTATGTATGTGTATGTGTGTGTGTATATATATATATATATATATATATATATATACACACACACACACACACACACACATATATATACAGTATATATATATATATATATATATATATATATATATATATATATATATATATATATATATATATATATATATACTATATTTATATATATAAATATAAATGGCAAATGGAATGGAACAAATGCATATATAACAAACTATAGGAGTTGAATCCAGTACTAAGTCAAGGAGCTACATATTATTATTATTATTTTGTAAATAGATATGACCAGGTTATATATACGAGATGTTGAATTGAACATTCAAGACTCACTCATTCGTATTTATTGAAAGGGGAAGAGAAACTGGTTTGTGATTTGTGTAAGATTTTTTTGAGTGTAAAACATTTTAATAGAGTGCCCATTTTTAAATGACATTAGAAAACGTTTTTTTTTTTTATTCAGAAAATGTATTAATGGACATTTTTAACAAGGTTTCTCCTGGAATATTTTTTTAATTTCTATCATATATTAAATTGAATGATTCGATGTAAATGCGATTTATTACTGTTGTGGTTATTGGTATATACTTATGTATATCTCCGTATTTTTTTTTTTTTTTAAGACAAAATTGTTAGATTATTGTAAACAATGTATTGAAGTGATATTGTTGTAATCATAACTGTTTTAAACTTGAAATACTGTTGATTGCCATGAATAAAGCCATTGCTGCTATGGTGTTTAATCATAAATAAATAAATAAATGAATAATATAAAAGTGTATGTATGTGTATATATATTTAAAAAGTTTTGGTTAGTAAGATAAAAAAAAAGGAATTAATACATTTATGTGACAATGTGACAGAAGATATTTAATTTGTTACAACATCTATTTCAAACTTTATATTCATCAGAGAATAAAAAGTACAAAAGGCAATATGCAAGAATGTGCAATTTTAACATTGATAATACTGAAATGTTCCTTGAGCTCCAAACAGCACATTTTGAGCATAATATATAATGCTATACATTTTCTTTATAAATATATTATCTGTTTTTGTTTTCAGGGTTATCCTTAGACAAATTAAGGACTTACAGTATAAGGGTCTTAAATCAGATTATGTTATGGCATTAAATGTTGCATGCATTGCAAAAAAATTATATATTCCTGGCTATTCCTGTTTTCTTATACAAATATCTAAACATCTTTGATGCATTTACCTGATATGCAAATGCAAGTTTTTAAATTTGAGTTTGAAGATAATTTGAATTAAGTTTAAGCTTAAAACACATATCTGTCAATGAATAATAAAACCTTCCCTTTTAATGAAGTAGATTTTTTTGAGACCCTTGGCAGATTTTTGTTTTTAGCACACTCACTGCATTTTCTGGAAAACAAGACAAAAGGACTGAGGAAGAACATTACTTTTTTTTGCAGTGTGATCAGAAGATACAGTGAAAGTTAAGTCCATATGCTTGTGGTTGAGAGCAGAGGTATTCCAGCTAGTTTTCTTACTAAAATGAATTAAAAATGAATGGACATATGTTGGAAGTTTTATTGTCAGACATGTTCCTAATACAACTTATTAGGTTTCGCCATAGACATTTACATTTAGTGAACATATTGACGTATTGTATTTGCTTCAATTTTCTTTACACGATCTTAAAAGGGTTTTTAAAAAATCTTTCAGAAACCTTTTGTTTTTTTTTAGCAGTACAATTATTTTTAAATAACAATGCTAGTGTGTTGTGTGGACAGCCACCACATTTCAGACTAATTAATCTGAATGATACAACTGAGCCAACCAAAGAAGTAGGGCAACATGCAGAGGTTAGTTAGTTACACAAAGAAAATGTGTGTTTATGGTTTGAACAAATCCCTTGTCTGTCTTTCTCAGATTCTTGAAAGCTCTCAGACACTGTTGAGCGTTTTGAAGAAGGAAACTGGGAATCTGACCAAAGCCACTGAACCAAGAAGCAGCAAAGATCATTGATAAATACTGAATTTTTCCATTCTCCCAGTCCTTTCATTTGTCTATATTCCATTCATCTCCTATCTCTTCTTTCATCTTTACCAGCAACCTTTACCACACAACATCAGAGTGTAACTTGTCATTCTTATCAGGAAGCTGTGTATGTAAAGTGTATAGATTTGTAATAATGTTTTGATATATGATTAGTGTTTAATGTAATGCTTTTATTTAAATGTAATGTTTTAATAAATCAAATTAACAAGTTATCTGTTTGATGTTATTTAAAGGGCTATAAAGGGAATTTCTGTTTGTAAATAAATAATATCTCAAGACAAAGTGTGAAAACTCCGCAACCTTCATCTGTTTATTGAATATTTCCTTTGTGTTTTACATTTTTTCCCCTCTGAGTTCATCAAAACCAAATTGTACATTTAATATTCTCTTGATGCAGAAAACAGAAAGAATGAGAAAAAGTTCTGACAAACTAGTACATTTGACAAAAAGTACATTAACCACCAGAGCAATGAGCAGCTTGATTGGAGTTACAGTAACTAATGAAACACTTAAAGTTGCATTACATTTTGTAAGACACAAAAGCAATAGTTCCCAACCCTCTAAATGTCTAATGCATCCCTCAAGAATATTTGATGTTTGCTAAGAACATCTGGAGGATCTACTGTATATAGACTGGGATTGTAAGCGAGTGCTAAAGTGACATACTGCAGAACTAGAATGTAAGATTTGGTTGAATTCTAACACTTGGTGAAATAGCTTTATTTCCAGTTTTTTTTTTCTTAAATAAAAATTGCCTTTAATTATAATATATAAAAAATCATGGGTTCAAATTTTTGTTCAGACAGGCAGCAAAAATCAGATTTTTTTTTTCTTTTTTTCCAAATACACTACTATTCAAAAGTCTGAGGTCAATAAGATTTTTTTTTTTTTAATGTTTTGAAAGTCTCATGCTCACCAAGGCTGCATTTATTTAATTAAAAATACAGGAAAACAGAACGAAACAGTGATATTATATATATTATTGCAACTTAAAATAATTGTTTTCTGTTTTAATATATTTTATTCCTGTTATGGCAAAGCTGAATTTCAGCAGCCATTATTACAGTCCTTCAGTGTCAAGTGATCTTTCAGAAATCATTCTAATATGCTGATTTGGTGCTCAAGTAACATTTCTACTTTTCAATGTTAAAACAGTTGAGCTGCTTAATATTTTTGTGGAAACCCTGATACTTTTTTTCTTACTTTTTTAACAATGTAAAAGTCTTTACTGTCACTTCTGATACATTTTTTGCTGAATAAAAGTTTTAAATTATTTCAAAAATCGCATTGACCGCAGAATGTTTGAAAGGTAGTATATGCTTAGTAGTCAATGTCATGCTCCCAGTGAACACAGATTATCATTTTTATTAAATAAATTATAATATGAAAGTGATTTTAGATTACTTAAAGGCATTATTCCAACCAACTCTCAAAACTTAACTGCATCAGGTGCAAAATAAAGCAAAAGCAAAGACAGTGCAAATGAATTAATACAAAAGCATAGGACTAAGATGCTGTCTTATCAACACTCATGTAATTTTGTACATGATGTCAAATTATCAAAAGAATTATCCTGAAACACCTCAGTGCTACCGTTTGCCCCTTTGACTAAAAATATGAAAAAGTGGTAAAAGAGATCAAATAAATTATGAAAACTTAATCCTGGAGTGTACAAACTATACATCAATACTGGTCGGAAAGGCCGAGGAGACAAGTGAGCCGATACACCAAAGCCATTTAACAGACATGACACACTCAAGTCAGTTGGCATTGTGTGTATTTAGTCTTCATGTTTCACACACACACACATGCTTACAGCGTGTCCACTCAAAAATCCACAAAATAATGTTTCCTACCTTCATTACTAAAACTGACCGCTCCCATTTGTACTGCAAAAATGTCCAGTTCAGAACACATAAGGATCTAAACTTCAGCATGATTATTGATAAAACTGATGCACCAGTTAGTAACACTGTGCTTAAAATGGCATACTAAAACAATCTCAGATCCTAAATCTCACAAAACCTGCCAAGAACATTTCCAGGTCATATTTCATCCCAAAAATGTATACATTCTATTTTGCTTAAACAGTATTTTAAGGATTATTAGGAGGCAAATAATTAGGTACATCCAGTCTCACCGAAATTGTCATTACCGTAACGTGAACATTTAATAATGCAATAATAAAAAAATTTTATTACATATAGGAGTGTTTTGTTTTTGTTTTTTTACTGTAATGCAGTTAGCCAGATTATGAATAATGTAAGCCAGATTATGAACAATGGGGAAAACAACTCACACGTATTACGGTAATAAGAATTTCGGAGGAAAACATGCTTAAATGTCATGGAAATAATGTCAGAATGATGGTCCTAAAAACAGGCATCATTTTAATATGTTTTTCTTACAATTTTTTTTTTTGGAGGGGGTCAAATGTAACCCGGGCATGTCTTCACAGGATTGACTTGAATTTATAATTGCGTTTGTGATCCAAATCATGACCAAGCATTTTTATGTATATTTGTGTAATCAATCAATTATTTTACCATGGAAAAGCAAAACAGAATGAATTTGCTTAACCAGCTCACTCAATTCAGCAATTAAGAGCTGCTCTTCAAAAAAAAAAAACTGATCTAGAATCACCAAGTCAACACTAACATGTTGTTAGTATTTCAGTTGTATAGTATATCGGTCTGTGCATTAGAAATGTCTACCTTGAAACACAGACATACAAAAGGAAACATGAAACTAAAGTGGACGAATTCTATAGTTAGGGAGTCAATACAGACCTACACATGCACATACAAAAACATCACATAGAACAAGGATTGTGGCACCCTTTCACCAGTCATACATAAACAAGTCACTTATTTCATTTTTTGTTGCTTCACCCTCTTATTGTCCTCTTTCTGGAGTCCTATTACACACACTCAAGTTTCCTTCTCTATTTAAAGGACAAGTCTTTCATCTTTCACTCTTTTAGAAATTTGGTCACTTTCATGAGGTGAGTATTACTGTACATACGTAGAGCAAGTACGTGATGGAAGAGTGAAATTTAAGAGCGGAATGGCTATTCAAGCCATTTTCCACGTTAACACAGTCCATCACGATCACAATCGGTGGCAACAGGAGGTCAGATGTGTGTGACACATCCGCTACGTGGATCAGCGGTGAGGAAAACCCTGCTGTTGACGCTGATGGCGTACGGCCACGGAATACGAAATGTACGTTTACGTGCTGGTTGCTACTGGTCCCCAATGTTCTGGAAGTTTTTTCTTTGCATCCAGGCTGGTGCTGGCAGGCAGTGGTTGGTCCCGTATCTTCCCTACGTCTGGAAGGTTTAGAAGTAGAGGGCTGGTTCACTGCTGAAGTCTGACAGAGAAGAGCTATCAGCAGGTGTCAGCTGGTGAACAACAACAACAAAGACAAAGTTAATCAATAGGTTTAATTCCATGGTTGTCTTATGTATTATAGGTGAAATGATAGGTGATGATTTGATTATGGTTGTTGACTAAATGAAGTAATGCATGATGAAATCTGAACTTTTGTTACAGGTCAATTTACAATTTTACTGTCACTCAGGGGTGTGTATATTAAACATATTTCAGGATTCTTTGACGAATAATTTCAAAAGAACAGCATTTACGAGAAACAGAAATCTATAGTAACATTATAAATGTATTTACTGTTACTTTTGATGAATCATTGCTAAATAAAAGTCTTAACTGTTGCTCAGGGGTTTGTTTGACTCCGAAGTATTAAACTTTGGTGTGTAACTTGTCTTAAACTGTTTGTGCTACAAACATACAGTAAAAAAAAAAAAAAAAAAACTCAAACCATAAGGTTTGTTGAAGAGCTTTGTCCAAAGCTGATAAAATGGTAATACATCTCTGATCACTAATATTAGTCAAATAATTAGTTAAATAACTGTCTATCCCATAAACTCTAAAAATATTGGTAGCAATCTCACAATTCATACTCTACATTCAAGTTTTTTTTTAGATGTTCTTGTTTTTATTTATTTATTTAATAAACAGTAAAGAGTTTTAATACTGTACTTTTTTGGTTATCGGCAATAATTCTTAACATATATAATGTTTAATTCTACAGTATACATATATATATAATTATATATATATATATATATATATTATATACACAATTTATTTTTCTGCAAAAAAAGGAATATATTATTTATATAAATATATGGCCAATATTATTACAATTTAAAATACCTGTTTTCTATTTTAATATATTTAAAAATGGCATTAATTCCTGTGATGCTAAAGCTGAATTTTCAGTAGTCATTATATCAGTCTTCAGTGTCACATGATCCTTCAGGAATCATTCTGTTTTTTTTTTTAAGTTTCATATTAAACATAATTGCTTAGTATGCTTATTTTCGTGGAAACCCTGATGCTTTTTTCAAGATTCCTTGATTAACAGAAAGTAAAAAAAAACAGCATTTATGCGAAACAGAAATCAATTGCAACATTATAAATGTATTTACTGTCACTTTTGATGAATGTAATGCATCATTGCTGAATAAAAGTATTATTATTATTTTTTTTTTTAAATCTGACCCCAAGCTGTTGAATGGTAGTGTGTTTCTTGTTTGCAGTTGTGCTTAAATGTTTCTATG
This sequence comes from Scardinius erythrophthalmus, assembly GCF_964197995.2. Lineage (NCBI taxonomy): Eukaryota > Metazoa > Chordata > Actinopteri > Cypriniformes > Leuciscidae > Scardinius > Scardinius erythrophthalmus. The sequence continues at coordinate 42,868,254 of NC_138225.1, read as the reverse complement.
GTTCTCTATTGTGAACGAGAGACACTGCTGTATTCCATGGACACACAGAACAATAATTTATGAGAGTCACTTGTGCATTTTAATGCAGTTGTCATTACCATAGAGGCCACAGAAAATTGAGGGAGGGCTATTTTCACTTGGGCCCATGATAAACCACCCAGAACACCCAAGCAACTAGCAAGCAATGCCAAATAGAGAACACTGTACACGAACAGGGACCAGTCACATTTTCTACTCATTTTACACTGTATATATTTATTTATTTTTTGTTTTGTTTTACCATGACCCCCTCTGTACTCTGTGAAGTGTCTTCCTCCCGGTGAGCTGACTCATCGAGCTTGTGTTCTTGCCAGGCGTTAAACTCCACTGAGTGTTTGGGTGTGTAACTGGACAGATCTGAGGACACGAGAAGAAAGATATTAATCAATGTCAAAACAGACTGAAAAATCATCACAGAAACTATACTTCATCTAAAAATATTTTAGACATATAATTGCAATTATGTACATTTTTATATTATAACATTTTTATATACACCTTCCCTTGTACCTTTACATATATGTTGACTTCTTAAATGTTCAAATTTGTTGTTATTTGTTTCTGCAAAATATCTTTGTCAACTACCCAAATGCAATAAATGTAACACCTCATTACTGACCAGCAGGTGTCAACACTGTTCATATGTAGAGCCATAGAGCTTTATTGTAATGATGAAGGTGATCTGTTCTAAACACTGAGAGATCAGCCCAACAAATCATCCTCACCTCATTTCACCTTCATTTCAACAAGCATCTCTACAATACTAAACATGAATCATTATTTTATATCTACTATGGATTCATCAAACTGACCCCACTTCCTGTAAGACCACAATAAACAGGTCCCAATTTGCATCCTATTTATCAATCCAAGAGTTGCATCCCAAAAGATATATAGGACGAAAGGTGTGGATAAAAATAGGATGTGAACCGAATCCATTTCCTGTTCACCTCATTCATGGTTTCTGTGCCTTCCTCTCATTCTATCCCTTTCCTGTCATTCTTCTCATCTTACTAACCTGTGGTGTTGTTGGAGTGAGTGGGTGAGCTGGTGTAGCTGGCACGAGGAATGCTTATCCTCCCTGCAATGATCCCTCCATCATCTTCTCCTCTTTTTTCCTCTCCTTCCTCCTCTTCCTCTCCGCTCTCCCATGCGCTGTTCTCGGACGGGTATTCAAATGTGCTCTGTAGGCTGGACTCGTTGAAGGATATTTTTAACTGTGGTGGAGACAGAGGACAGTTTGTTAGGTTTCAGACCTGCACGCAATCTGCAAATGCAAAACTTCAAATAATGCTATGAAGATTTCCACAAGAGTTTGAACGGATACTGAAGGAAATGTCCAGCAGATCTGTGAACTCTTTCGATACTACGTTTGACCAAGACTTAGATACTAAGGCAAAGTGTGACAACTTTGATTAAGGTAAAATATAGGACAGTTATGAGTTTTTGGTCACTACATAATTATCCAATTTGTGTTATTTTGTAGTTTAAAGAAACCTAAAATTACTTTATTAGAAAAAATGAAGTATGAGTGTGTCCAAACTTGTATATGGCTCTATGGCAGGTCCTGACCAAAACAAATATTTGTTTAGCAAAACTTTACCAGGCCTGTGCACCTGATGTATTTATCTACACCATGGACCTATGGAAACAAATGGAGGCATTTGTTTGACTATGCACATAATGCAAACGAAAGGGAAATTGTGGGTCAAAAATTAAGCATTAACAGAGAACATAGTTTCCTTATTGCTTTATTTGTTAATCCATATTATGATTTATTTAAGCTTGTCTGATAATCTCAGTCAGTCATGGTCATAAATGTTGACACGCAAATCGATTGGGAAACTCAAATGAACTCAGAGCACCTTTTTGGAAGTGGTGTGACGGTATCGTATCATAGTTCTTTCAAATATAATGTAGCATTGAATGATTACCATATCATTCACCATCATTATTATTACTGGACCCACTTTATAAGTGTCTTTAACTATGTATTAACATTTAAATGAATAATTGAATAGAATTGCACTTATTGTGTACATTCATGTTTTTACATTGTACTTGTATTTAATACCGGCATGTAATTACAGCTGTAATTCATTTCTGTAGTTGCTTCAGTAATTACACTGTTGACCTTACCCCTTAACCCACACTTAAAACTAAACATAAGAAATGTATCCCTGGCCTTTATCCACATCCTACCTCAATAGCTGCAAAAGTGGTCTGTAATATAACATGAACACAAGAATGTCATACAGACTTAAGGACTGGCTTCTTTAAAAAACAATCACTTTGAAACCACCATGAACACCCTAGCATTCACATTTTAACGTATTCAGGACTCCATAGCAACGCTTTGGCAACCACTTACAACACCTTAACATTACGTTAATCTTATTAAGGACTTATCAGACAAATAAATACTGTTGTCTGATTCAAACTCAACGTGAAGGGCCACTAGAAGATATTATACCCATAGGTATGCATGTAGTGTCCAAAGCACCCTAGTGAGAGTCACCTGGTCAACGTCTGTGCCCTGGCCCTTGTGTATCAGCGCTGTCCTAAATATACTCTAATCTCAATCACATGTCCTTACTCGACTACATATAAGCAAGCTTATTTTACAAAGGATGTGAACATGGCCTTACATGGCACGCCCATCAAAACGACCGGACAAAGGCCGCACATAATTGGGTGATGTTTATTTGGTGTAATAAACGTAACCTTATATACCCTCTTATATACCATGATCATGATCACACACATATGTGTATGTGTGTGCGTGTGTGTGTGTGTGTGTGTGTGTGTGTTTCGAAACTACCATTTTTAATGTTTTTGAAAGACGTCTCTTATGCTCATCAAGCCTGCATTTATTTAATCAAAAATACAGAAAAATAAGTAAAATTGTGGAAAGTTTTTATAATAAAAAAAAAATGGTTTTCTATTTTACTATACTTTAAAATGTAATTTATTCCTGATCAAGGCTGAATTTTCATCAGCCATTACTCCAGTCTTCAGTGTCATATTATCTTTCAGAAATCATTCTAATATGATGATTTGATACTCAGTTATTATCAATGTTGGAAACATTTGTGCTGCTTACTATTATTTGGAACCTGTGATGCTTTTTTTCAGGATTTATTTATAACTAAAAAGAACAGCATTTGTTAAAATATAAATCTTTTCTAAAAAATGTAATCTTTAATATCACTTTTTATCAATAAATATAAACTAAATAAAAGCATCAATTTCTTTAAAAAAAAAAAAAAAATACTGACCCCAAACTTTTGAATGGTAGTGTATATTGTTTTAAATAAATGCTGTTCTTTTTTCTTTTTTGTTTTCTTTTTATTCATCAAAGAATCCTGAAAAAAGTATCCCAGGTAATGAAAAAACACCTGTGAACCTAAAACCTCTTTCAGAGGTGTTGTATAAACTTTGCTCTTTTAGTGGTTACATAACACAGTGGACATGGGTGAGTAGACTGGGTGTGTAGTCAAATTTGTCACTCTTTTTATAAATAAAAAAAAGATACAAACATGATACCTAAAGGATTAACTCATGGCATTATACATGCTGTGTGACATTCAGCACCTTTAGAAAGTATTCACCCTCCTTTCATCTTTTTTTTCAGCTAAATCTCTAATAACACAAATCATTTATGACACACACTTTATTAGGTACACCTGTTTGACAGCTCGTTAATGAAAATATCTCATCAGCTAATCACATGGCAGCAACTCAGTGCATTTAGGCATGTAGAAATGGTCAAGATAATCTGCTGAAGTTTAAACCAAGCATCAGAATGGGGAAGAAAGGTGATTTACGGGACTTTGAACGTGGCATGGTTGTTGGTGTCAGACAGGCTAGTCTGAGTATTTCAGAAACTGGGATCTATCTACTGGGATTTTCACAAACAACCATCTCTAAGGTTTAAAGATAATGGTCAGAAAAAGAGTAAATATCCAGTGAGTGGCAGTTCAGTGGCTGAAAATGCCATGTTTGTCTGCAGAAGAGCATCTCTGAACGCACAATGGGCTACAGCAGCAAGAAGACACACTGGGTCCCATTCGTGTCTGCTAAGAACAGGAAACTGAAGCTATAATTCGCACAGGCTCACCAAAATTAGACAATAGAAGATTGTAAAACCGTTGCCTGGTGTGAAGTCTTGACTTCTACTGAGACATTTAGATGGTAAGGTCAGAATTTGTCGTAAACAACATGAAAGCATGGATCCATCCAGCCTTGAATAAACAGTTCAGGCTGCTGGTGGCGGTGTAATGGTGTGAGGGATATTTTCTTGGCATACTTTGTACCAATTGAGCATAATTTATGCCACAGGCTACCTGAGTATTGTTGCTGACCATATTCATCCCTTTATGACCACAGTGTACCATCTTCTGATGGCTACTTCCAGCAGGATAACGTGCCATGTTACAAAGCTCAAAGCATCTCAAACTGGTTTCTTGAACATGACAATGAGTTCACTATACTCAAATGGCCTCTACAGTCACCAGATCTCAGTTCTATAGAATACCTGAGGGATGTGGTGGAGCAGGAAATTTGCATCACAGATGTGAAGCCAACAAATCTGCAGCAATTGCGTGATCCTATTATGTCAATAAGGACCAAAATCTCTGAGGAATGTTTTCAGCACCTTATTGAATCTACGCCACAAAGAATTAAGGCAGTTCTGAAGGCAAAAGGTGCTACATCTCTGTACTAGCAAGGTGTACCTAAAAAAGTGGCACGTGTGTGTGTGTATACACGCACACAAAAATGATAAATTAAAGATTAAAAAATGTAAGAATTAATTATAAATTAAAGGCTTATAAATGAATAAGACTTGTAATAAGACTTCTAATTAAATAAATGTAATACTTTAGCAGTTATTAATTTTGTTCACTGTCCTTTAGCAGCAATTACAGTCTAGAATTTACTTGGGTTTGAGTTTTGCAAATTTAAAGTTTTGCCTAATCCTAAATGCAAATTTGTTCCAACTCCAAAGTAAACACTGAATATGTGTGGACTACAATTTTCAGATCATACTACTGATTCTCAATTAGAATTGGGTCTTGGTTTTCATAATACTAACTTTTTGCGATCCATTTTTTCACAGCCTTTGCTGTGTGTTCTGGGTCATTGCACTGCTGGAAAATGAATCTCCACCCAAAATTAAAATCTCTGGCAGACTCTAGTTTTCTTTACAGATTTGCCAGTGTCCAAGTTGCCGTGATAACAACAGCCTGTTCAGTTTCCTCTACAGAGTATAGATATTTTCTAAAAAAAAAAAAAAAATTATATATATATATATATATATATATATATATATATATATATATATATATATATATATATATATATATATATATATATATATATATATATATATATATATCCACAGTATACTGAAAAAAAAAAAAAAAAAAAGCATGATGCTTCCACTACCAAAGTTGACAGTAGGGTGTTATTTGGGTGTTGGGGTGTATTTGTTTTATACCAAGCTTATGCAATAGTCTTTCAGGTCAAATGGTTTTGGTTTGCCACATAGTGTGTTACATTCTCACGGGCATGACAATGTAGGCATTATCAAAAGAGTCTTACTAAACGCCCACATAGGCTGAATCTGAAGTGCAATTGGGATGTCAAAACATCACTAACTTGTTTTCACTGGACAACATTTTGAAATTCTGACATTTCTTAAGACTTCAACTTATTTGTATTTCCAATTTAAAACTTCAAAATTTAAAATCTAATTTAAAAAAAATATATATTTGACATTGCAACACATTAAATCGTCGAAACCTTGGATTTATTTCTTTGCTGAGCTCGTCTCAAGGCATTCTGTGATTATCTTCTACAAAAAAAATGATTATATGGTGCCTCAGAATTGGTCAAGACAAGATATCTTAGAGAAAACAGAAATAAGATGACTAGCTTTTGAAACTCTTTGTGTCTAGAGCATCTATGTGTTCTTAAAATGCAATGGGCAGCTCAGAGGTTTTGGAATAGAGCAATTACATCAGATTTAAATATGTAAAAATTCAGCACCAGCCTTAGCATTAAACAACACTTGTGACCATAGCCATTTTCCCACTCAACTACTGTAGTTTCTTTAACCTACTGCTTTCTGAGGCATGATTTACCCAAACTCTGAATAAGTCACTGGCAGTAACAAGCGAAGTTTCTGGTGTGGAGTAATTTAGTCACTCTTGGCTCATGCTGAAATATTTCCTGACTATTCAGCCAGCATTAAAAAAATGAGCACAGCGTGATATGCTGGCAGTTTCAACCATTTCCCATCGCAAATTTACCAGCACAAATATTTTAAAGTATATTCTTTGGCGTGAGAAAAAAAGTCAAATTCCATTCAAGCAGATCAATCATTATTTAGAAATATTTTCAGAGTGCTCATATAACACATTCTGGATAGAGAGATTGGAAGAATAAGCACCATTGGAAAGGATTCTTCATATCCACTCCATTTTGATCTCTACGCCTATTAAAGCTTGAATTATTGAGAAAGAGTTTAACAGTGATGTTTTTCAGACCTTAAACTCTTACTTTAACAAACATTCACACAAAAAGCAGTAGAGGGCGCAGTTCAAACAAACCTTTCAGCTGTGCTGGATTGCAGAAGAATAGGACACAGGAGAAGAAAGTTCAAAACTCTTACTTCAGCAATAAACACACAAAAAAATAAACAAATGTGATGTTGAATTAAAGTAATTTTTGCTTATTAGTGTGATTGTATTGGATCATTGAAGGTCGGCAGCAAAAATGTTGGTTAATAAAGTGAGATTAAATACATAAAGTACATTTGTTTTATTTAACATATTTAATCATTACAGGTTTGCATAATATTCAGATTTTTTCTGAAATTTGCATTTCCTATTTTAATTAATTTTGAGGAATACTGAATCTCTTTATGTGCAAAGTGAGATGAGTAAATGCCTAACCCTAACTACAATAACCATCATGTTTACACAGCGCACACAACGCCAATTTCTCTCAACATGGGGAAAGTTGAGCTGTGGTCAATAAATAGGAAAACAAAGTAACCAGTATTACTTATTTGAAAAAGTACTTCAGAAATGTTGTTGTAAATTTAAAAGCAATGTGTTAATTTACTCGTTACTTGAAAAAAAGTAATCTGAAAACGTAACTCAAGTTACTTGCAGGCTAATGCGTTACCCCAACACAGCTTGTAGATATACATGAGTCACATGTCAACATAGCAGCTTATCTCATCCTGAATGTCTGGATCATCACAGGGCTTTGTACATACTGTATTAATGTGGATGTGGATGAGTAGTCAAATATGTTTTTTACACAAATAGAGATATTACAGTTTTTCTCAATTGCTAACACACAATTCATGAAACAATTCACCATTTTCTCACAAACACAATATCGTAACTACACACCAATTTGTACAAACCTCAAACTTTCACGTCCAGCACAAATATTTCAGTCAAAATCATATTCTCTTGTCAGAATCCAACTTTGGCCTCAGATGACACATAAAACCTATCAAATCCACAGACTACTTCCCTACCCAGTGAACACTAAGTGAGATCAATTCATAACACTGTAACAACAACCTCTTATTGGGAATCAGGAATGATTTTGCAGCTCATAGTCTATTACAGTATACAATGTAAATGAAAGAGTGCAGATACAGTAAAATACAATGAGCTTTCTGTAAAAATTACTTTTCAACACTACTGTAAAATTATCTTACAGTTGATGAAAAGCACTAGAAAAGGTCAAGTATTAAAGAACTGAATATGAACTTGGTATACAGGACTGTACAGTAAAAATAAATAAATAAATACATTCAGCATCCTCTGCACCTTCTGCCAAACGCCATTACAGTATACTGTACTACAGCAGTTTCTTGGTGTTCTGACAAAAGACTTTCTCTACCTCCCTTAGGCAGTCATTTCTCAGTTCTGCAAAAAAAACTGGCCACAAATAAATTTGACAATCATGAGTTTGAGGTTATAGAACATTTGCTACAAGTTACTATATACAAAATTGTGAAAATTCCCTCATATAAAGTACTGTTTACTGTTTACTGAAAGATCTAATCCTGGACTACTACAGCAAGTTCAGCCTGAGAGTCTGTCTTCAAGTCAAGTCAAGTCACCTTCATTCATATATCGCTTTTAACAAAATAGATTGTTTCAAAGCAGCTTTACAGTGATAATAGGAAATTAAAGTAACAGAGATTGTTTTGGCTTTATAGCAGCTCTAGAATAAAGTTATTGTCCAGCTAAAGTTAGTTTTGATTGATTCACTTCCAACGCAATGATCATTAGTTATTAACTTAGGGGCCGCTAACACAACACCTTTCTAACAGAAAACCCTTAAGTTATCTCTGCACAAACTTCAAAAACGCGAACCTGTGAGAACGCTGACGGCTTGCACATGCACATTACGTGTTTAGTCTATAGGTATGCTCAGGATTCAGGTATAGGTATGTTGAATATATATGTGCGCAGGCGTGTAGTCCTTCTTTACAAACCAACCCTCAACAAACTACTTGTCTGGCCTTAAAATTTATAATAAAGAATTTGTATCGCTTCCGCATAGCCACGTGAACCGGAATTATCCCGACAACGTTTTATCTGTACAGAGGTGAAGGGAAGGAGGCCTTCACAGGGGGGAGACTAGTTGACACTTCAGGACTGCGTTGTCTGTGTTGTTGTCTTCAGACTGGAATTATCACTGGATGTACTATCTCGGTGATTGTCTTTGCGTTGGTGATGATCTACTCAAGTCAGCAGAGACGAAGTGCAGAGGTCCCCACAACTATTCTTGAGTGAGGCAGCCACATATTAGAGCCTTCATGGATGACCTCACGGTAACAACATCGACAGTGCCTGGAGCCAGTGGAACGTTTTGAGTATAGAGTGAGCAGTCATCTACGCAAATGGTTGGGCGTGCCATGCAGCTTGAGCCATGTTGGGTTCTATGGAAACAGCAACAAGCTCAGGCTCCCATTCAGCTCCATCAGGGAGGAATTCATAGTTGGACGGGCGCGAGAACATCTGCAGTATTCGGGGTCGAAGGATGCTAAAGTGTTCGGAGCAGACAATGTCATGAAGACAGGGAGGAAGCGGAAGGCAGCTGAGGCAGTCCAAAAGGCAGAAGCTGAACCACAAGGCTCTCACCTGGACTGTGTTGCAGCACTGCCACCGAGAAGGAAAGGTTGAAGCTAGTGCAAGAATAGGTACATGCTTCAGTGGAGGAAGAATGAGCAAGAAGGGTTGTAGCAATGAAGAAACAGGGTGCCTGGATGAAGTGGGACAGGCAATGGAGCAGAAGGTCACCTGACAGGATATGTGAAATGAAACTCCGAGAGGATAAAGTTAGCCCAGCCTCCCTAGCCCTGCCAACTTGTTGGTTTGGGGCAAGGCAGAAGCTCCAGCATGCCCCCTGTGTTCCAAGACAGACTTGAATACTCTTGAATACATCTTGAGCAGCTTCTCCCGGATCCTGGGCTATGGCCTTTATCGCTAGAGACACAACCAAGTCCTCAAGACCATAGCTGAGACAATCAGTAAAGGGATCAGCGAGAGAAGAAGCGCCAACACTAAGGATGATTGCATTAATCAAGGAGGGAGAGCAGCCCATGAGGAAAAACAACCCTGTTGGCTTGCTCTACATAGCACAAGATTGGGTGAGGACAGTTGACCTGGATAGGCAGCTGAAAATTCCAGCACACATCAAGATCATCCTGGTCTCAGAGTCTACGAAACAGCTTATCCTACTGGAGCTTACTGTGCTTTGGGAATGGGTGGAAAACTAGATGCATGCCAGTGGAGGTGGGTTGCCAAGGATTTGCAGGTCATTCCCTCAGCAAGGCTTACGGAATGCTGGGAAAAACTGATGCAAGCCAGAGAAGAGCCATCAGCAACAGCACGAAGGCTGCAGAGTGGGCATCAAGATAGCTAAGGTTGAAAAGAGGTGACACGTGGGGACCGCAAAATGCCACTTGGACACAGGCCGAGACTTGATCAACCTGTCGGGTCGCCTGGAAGAGGGTGTCTGTTGAAAGACCCAAAACACCCAATGATGCTAGGAACCAACACTGATAATGTGTCCAGGTTTGTGCATCAGTGGTTGTATGAATAACTGAAACTAACATACTGTGTGTGTAAGTAGTATAAAAACCCTGTAGATGATTCTTTCAGCTCTCTCTCTAGTGTCAGGATGCATTTTCTAAAGCATATAAATCACATGTGGCCCTATTTATATTATCCTGAGATTCTGATTTGTGTGTCATCAGTTTTGCTACTTAATGTTTACTCATGGATAAATGTGTGCAATTTGAGTTCACATTTGTGATGCTTCAGTTAATTATATTATGTGTTTGTATTATGAATGAGATCATGGTTAAACGTGTAAAATGAGGGTATTTTGTGTAAGTTTTGTGTTTTGCAGAAATCATAGAGAAAATTGGAATGTGTGTGATAACAGGTGAAATGAATAAAAAAATGTGAGTAATGTTTTTTTTTTTTTTAGAACTGAATGAATAGTTAGATTGGGAAATTGTGACAACTGAATCAGTTATAGTGTGTTGGCAATTGAGAAAAACTGTAATTTTTAAGAATTCCCATTGTCGATTGCAACTGCAATGAACAATGAATTAATCAATAACATTAATCCTGCAAAATGCAAGTTAAAGACTCCAAAGTGCATGTAGTGCAGGGTGGCACTACTACTCCAAAAATGCTTTTACAGTGTATAATTGCTGTTTTATGATCTTGTGATTTTAAACACTTCATAACAAGATTGTTAACATTAACATGTACTACATTTTAAATTACATATTATGAATGAATGCATATATTTTTCACACATTTGTTCATCTTGGTTAATGTTCATTTTTAAAAATAGTTTTGCCCATTGTTATTTCATGTTAGTTATTTCTTAATGATATTACTCCATTTTATCTTAATATTATAATGAATTGGTATATAAATTTGTATAAGCCAAATTAAAAACATATTTTTTGTACATTTTACTTTTTCTTTGTATCAGCCCAAGATGATTCTGAAAGAAAACGTGGCGAGAGTCTCTTGTTATGCTGAAACTGATTAAACTTTCAGGCTCATCTGATTGACAGATAAACCACGCTCATGTTGTAAATGTGGTTATTTCAGCAAATAGTTTGCTTTGTATATTCAGTTTCACAGCATTAAGTTAAAGAGGGCAAACTTTATCATTCAACTGAACTGAGCACATGCATTTTAGACACTTTTTCCTCTTACTTCGTCCTTGAACGAGTCAGGTGTTCTAGCGTACTGTATTTAATTTAACAGCTCAGGGAATGTCAACGGTATGACCCATGTAAGGAGCGGCCAAAATTACAATTTAAAATCAGAATATGAGCATAGCTCACTTACATTCACTGAAAATATTGAAACGTTAGCAACACTGATTCAACACAATTATTAAAGTGTCACTTTGCAGATTTTTTATGCTACAATATATGTTTAAAAAATGCAAATATATTTAAAAATTGCTTTTGTACTGGTATTGTCCTCTTATTACATTTATTATTGTTAATTTAGTATAATAATAATAATAGTTTAATTTTTTTTAAATACGGATATAACTTTTCCCCAGTAAAAATGAGTATACATGTTTAGCAGACCAGAATTCACTAGAGATGCTGTCCTTATTTGTACCAAGGTTGAGACTTCATGTAAATACACACACACACACACAAATACTGGGGGTTTCTCTCTGAGTTACAACCTTTGGTTGGCAGCACACTGTGAAGCAGAATCTGTCCAGCAAATGCTGAAACTCTTTGTCTGTATGCTTGTGTGTGAGGGGAAAGATTGTTACGGCCTCTCATTGAAGTGTAGGGCAGACTGAGCAGATGCCTGATTAGAGCTAATCTGCTGCCAGGGTGTTTAATATTAGAAATCCCTCAGCACAGTACAGCTGGTAAGACCTACAATACATAACACACACACACACACACACACACACACACACACACACACACACACACGCATGGTTTCATAAGCGTGTGATGTAGGTGAACCAGCACAATAGACATGTGTATTCTTGCATGATCTAGGGGATTAGAATATTTCAGTCACGTCTGAATCATTTCACTAACCACTAAGGCTTGCGAAAAATCCATTGCTGTAATATTGAAGGTTAAAATTAACAACTGATTTGAATAAAAAACATTAAAATTGCACTTTTTTTATCATAATAATAACATTATTATATTAACTTTTTAATGACATAATTATGTTTCTACTCCAGTTCGTTTTTGAATGATAAACATTTAAAAGGTGGCTGTCATTTTATTCAAACATTCATTAAATATTGAAGAACAGGTGAAAGTCAACATGAAACAGAAGTCGCAATAGTCCTTTCTTCCCTATTGTGACATACTGTATGAATGAAACAACAATATTAAATGTAGGATGGGAATTGATTTTGTCCATTGGGAATTGATAGGATTGTTGTCATTTGCTATTGCATCAATCTAATGTGACTGACAGGTTGTCACACTAGTACACACAATCATCAGAGAAGAGAATTCGCTACAAGAGGGTTAGGAAGTTATTTTGATGTTTTGATTTTAAACAATACAGAAAAACTTGTCACTTGATACTTTACTATAATATTAAAGTTGGCATGAAATGTAAGCTGCAATAGTCTTTTTTCCCCAATTGTTACATATATTCAAGTGAATTGGCTTATCTAACTGATTTGTATACAAAAACATTTAAATCACACATAAGGCAGTTTTTTATAATAATACATTAATAATGAAATAATTATGTTTCTACTTCAATTCAAAAACTTGTTTTCATGACGGATTTATTCAAACGTACATCGATACTAAAGAACAGGTTAAGTAAAAATATAATGAATATGAAATATACTGTAGTGCATATTTTGCAAAAAGTTTCTATACAGGTTTTCTATATCAAGCTATAATGGTAATTTAATGGCTTTTCTGTGGTAAATGTAATTATGTGCATATTGCGATGAGAGGCGAGCTGTTCACGCATCAACTGAAAACAGCACCGACTTAAAGATCGATTGTCGATTCTTTGAATTTAGGAATCAATATCAGTTTATCAAAATAAAAAACAATTGAAATCAAGAATTACCCATATTATCAACCCAGCCTTAGTGGGAAATTATAGTAAGGCATATGTAATAGGAATATGCTACGGTTATATTTTTTATGTTCATCTTCTATTGCACAAGGGTAAGTGGGTAATGTTAGCTAAAAATTAATGTAAGGGCACACATTTCGAAACAAAAAAGCATCCGTGTACCTTTGGTCAAAGTCAATAAAATATGAATTGGGACACACTAAATACAATTTCACATATTATTTAGGACAGATAATATGCAAATAGACACAGCCAGCCAAGGTGTTGTTGAGGTCACAGCAAGTTAAAACAAAAAGATGGAAATGGAAGAGATTTTATCACTTTATCTTGTCATGCCTGGTTTGGACACATGCCTGGTTTGGGTATGCATGAGAAACTGACTACAATGCATTGTTTTGTTTGTGGAGAAGGAGAATGTTACTACATAGTACTCACAGTATAAATTAATGGGATATGAGTAGGCCTGATGGAATCAAAAGTCAAATGCACTTCATTCCTAGCACTATACGTGCTTATTTAATAACTATTTGGCTTTTACTTCAGTTCAAATAGAAAATTCTGTCATCATGTAATCAGTCATAAAGGGTGATTAAATGTCCGTAAAGGGCTGCAGAGATGCGGGCCATAGGTAAGAAACAGCCTAATGCTGGCCACAAATTACAAGATATTCGGGCCAATTATGGACCGATTTCTCCCCTTCCGACAATCCTATAGGTAGTGAAGTGTGAAGTGTGTTAATGTCAAATTCACACTACAGGATTTTAAGCCCGATTTAAGCCCGATTTGCAAGTCAATGAGTAGCCGACAGGTCGGGCTGTGATCGAGGGCAAATCAGGGGTGATCAGTGCTCACCAATCTTTATGTGTGAACTAGTCAACGACGCATCAAAGAGATTCGCTGAAGCCTCGCCAGACAAATATCTAGCATGTTAAATAACTGGAGTTATCGGCCGACTCGACATCCTGTGGTGTCAAGTGTCGCGACGAGCAACAGCCAATGAGAGAGCAAGGCATGGGTTGAGGTCACCGGAAGAAAAACATATCAGCAACATGCCAAACCACAACATGAGCAGGCACCTACTTTTTCATTATAAACATGTTTTACTCAACTCCAACAATCCCTGCTGCCCGCAGAGCTGATCTCATTCATGTTTTTTCCTTTTTTTTGGGGGGGGGGGGGGGGGGCTTTTCAGAACAGATCATCGTGCAAACAGCTTGCAGCACTAATTTCTTCCCGACAGCCATTTTCAAATACACAACTCCTGTTTTGCACATTGTTTCGTGTCATTTCCTGTTCCACTTCTCGCGTGTTTTTCCGTGACAAAACGTGGTTTGGGGACCAGATAGAGTCGTTAGTTGTTGTCAGCTCGTGTAGTGTGTGACCCCCAGTTTGAATCATTTAAAGTCGTGTAGTTCTGAACTTGGCATAAGAGTGACTGAATCTGCTCGGAAGAACGTGGGAGACACCCTTATCTCAGATCAAAAATCCTTTTGTGGCGGGGGGAACCCCGAGGACAAACGTGTGAACGAATGGAGACTATCATGTGGAATGAAACAATACCCAATCTGAAAGCGAACTAACGGAAGACTCACCTCCAGCTTGCACTGTAACATGCTATACATGACGTGTTATTGCTGCACTTAAAGGGCTTCCTGTAGTTTTCCGTAAAAATAAAAGTTTGACCGTGTAATTTTAGAAAAAGAACAAAATGAAGACAGCCGTATATATCAGTACTGTAATTTTACAGTTGTAATGTAAAATACAACTATTGTATTATTTTTCTTAAGGTGAGTACACACTTTAACACCGAACTTGAAGATACTGAACTTAAGGGCATAGGGATGTGTTCACAACCTGATTGGTCGGATTTTATTACGTTTCGTCATGACGGAACTTACAGAATATATAAAACAATGCTGTGTATTGGGCTAAATGCACTCGTTGTGTGTGCGTAGCCTACATATGATGGTATTTTGACCAGCTGAGAACTCGTGAAGAGCTTACAAAATGTGTAAAGCAGTGAACAATAAATGAAAACTTGTGCAGATTCCATGTGGGCCTAGATTAGATGCTCTTGCTCTTATTTACGGAAAGGCTTGAAATATTTATCAGGCCTAACATAAGCACTCATGAACAACACTGTCTAAAGCTGTGTAACGTTGCCTGGTCTGGGCGGTTTGATAAATCATTGGCAAGTATAGGGCAGAAGTAGGGAAGGAAGTGTTTTGGAAACAAAAAGGCACAGATACCTAATTTAAGATTTCTAATGACAGGATAGAAAAGCTGTGGTCTCCGTTGCTCAGCGACAGGAACCATAGCTATTTTTAGAGAACAGAGCAGAGGAGGAAATACACCAAGAGCAAGAGAGCATGCAAACAGTGAAAAGACAAGAACACATAGTGGAAAACAGGCAGACAGAGAGAGAAAGAAGATTCCTATCAACAGGCTTATCACAGAAAACCAGGGCAGAAAAACACATGGCTGGCTGCCTGTCTCATAACATACATAAACACACACATTCATATCATTCTTTCTGTGATGACCTGCAGTGGTCAGCTGGTATTTTTGAGCAGCTTGAGCTTATGGTCAAGGTTTATTTGAATAAGATTTGCATTGGCTATTTCAAGCTCGACTCTCAAACAAATTAGCATATGTGAAAACATCCATGCTAGTCTGCACGAGCACAGATATTCCACACAAATGTTTGTCATTCAGTTTGTGTCATTTAAAAGAATATACGAGGTTCAAATTAATTCAAGGAATTGGTCATCATCCATTAAATGAAATTGTCATAATTTACTCATTCCAACTCTTTATGGATTCAAATAGGTTTGTGTAAGGAACAGGCTGAAAATTATATTTTTAATCACATAATTGTTCGGTTTGTCAAATCTCATTCTTGTTCTAGTTCAAACATGGCAGTTTTCAGCAATAATGTCACATTCACCAGGTCTAAGACATTCTCGCATGAGTTTGTGTTACAAATGCTGTGCTGTCTGAATATGAGGGGAAATGACTTTTGAGACCAAACTCTAATTTGACTTTCTAAATATATTCTTTAAAAAAAATCTATTTAAATGCCACAAGTGAATTTAGGCATCACAAAATTTTAAATGTACTGAATGGAAATTTATTTCAAGATTTTCGAAAATTGAACCGTGTCAATATATTAATAATGTCATTTTTTGAAGATTTTTTTGGTTTTTAAAGATTGTGAGTGTTAGATGACAGCAAATGTAATCTAAATGTAAAAGCAGGAGAAATAATAAGCAAGCACAATAAAATTTCCAATATCAGCCAATTTAAGGTGCGTTCACACCATGTTGGTTCTGATTCTGATTTGTAAAAAGCGCAACTGACTGCGCAAGAACTCGAAATTATAACTTGTAAAATCAAAATTTTCTGGGAGCACCAACTTGTACCACGTGTTGGTACGCTTGAATGCAGCAGATTCATTTTGGCGTTGATAGTGTTGCCATTGAAAAGCATGATTCTGAGGACTTGTCACATGATCCTTCATTCTAATATGCTGATCAAGAAGCATTTCTTCCTATTATCAATGTTAAAAACAGCTGTGCTGCTTAATATATTTATGGAAACCGTGCTACATTTTTTTTCCAGGATTCTTTGATGAATGGATTTATTTGAAATAGAAATCTTTAGTAATATTCTAAATGTCTTTACTGTCACTTTTGACCAATTTCACTCAATGCTACTACTACAAGGAAAAGAGAACACAATCCATTATTCAAGATGTGTTCCATAGAAAACCTAATAGCTTATGGGTTTGAAATGACATGAGGGTGAGTAAATAATGACAGAATTTTCACCTTTGGGTAAACTGTTTCTTTAAGGAAATAATTAACTTAAAAAGCACTCTCGCATTCACGTTAACTATAACTTTCTCTCTCTCTCTCTCTCTCTCTCTCTCTCTCTCTCTCTCTCTCTCTCTCTCTCTCTCACTTCAGCTCTCTATGATCCTCTCTGTCTCTAACACACATGCTGGAGTGACTCTTGAATTAAACATGACAGCAACAGTGGCGCTTTGCAGTCTGAATTCTAATTACATCGACTCTATTGTAGACACTGCTGCCATGTGACAGGCGCTCACACTCTCTCTCTCTCACACACACACACACACACACACACACACACACACACACACACACACACACACACACACAGAAGTGGTCCATATGGGATTACACAATGGCGTCAAGACTGTAGGACACATCACTAAATTATCTGAACTTCAAAGTCCAAACACAACAATGCATACCAAAGGCAAAGTAAACACACAAATACACAACTGCTGAAGAGCCAGTGTCTGTCTGTAAGGAGAACTTCCTGGAGGACACCAGTAAGGTTACGAGAGGGGAGGAACGGGGGAGGGGCAGAAACGGAGGAAGTGAGGATAAGGACAGAGACGGAGGTGTGGTGCATGATGGAGGAGACGGCATTCTGTCTGGTCAATAATTAAACATGGTGGACTTTCACACTCGTATCAGGACATACAGGAGAAGAGGAGGGTTTCCATCCGCCTCCTTGTGTGTTTGCAAGGCACACATCATAAAATTTGACATTTTACAGACATTTTGCAAGCTAAAAGAATATGCAACCAGAGGTGTGTCCTCTCATGTGGAGGGGGAAATGATGTATTAAACAGTTAACATAGTAGAGGAGAATAAAAGTTGACCAAAAAAAAAATATGTCTGAATATATAGGTCCATTACAAATAAGATTTTTTCCTTTAAATATTCAATAAGTATACACTCCTTGTCAGAAGATTTTGGCGCTGCGCTTAGGAATATATGTGGAAAATAGAAGAAACCTAATCGAAGCGGAGAAGAGAGAGAACTTTGAAAGTGACTGCAGGAAGAAATGTGTTCTTTTAAAACTGGAGGATTTCGTCTCCATTTTGTCTTTCGCTTCGAGTGTTTTCTTTTCTCTAACATCCGAATCACGTGAGCGGGATTTCAGTCTGTGTTTTTAGATGATTTTGGCTGTGGTGCTATTAGTGTTTTCGATGGCGGGACAAAATTTGGTCAAATTTATTTTTAAACATAAGTTATTAAATATTACACTTTTAAAAAGCAATTTCATTTAACTGCATAACCATTAAGTTGTCGCTCTTATCTGCACTTTTTTGTTGTTTTTACTCTTGCCTATATTTTTGTTCATTCCTGGGTGTTCTCGCTTACTAATAAATGTTTACCTTTTGATTATTACTGTTGCCTGTGTTGTTACTCCAGTAATTCTGTGTGTGATTTTAATTCCAACCTAATTTGGGTTCATTTTATTCCAACAACATAGTAATTTTTTTAACAATAGTTGAATTAAATAAAACAGCCAAGCATGACATATTTATTCTCATTATAAAAAAATAAAAAAAGATTTTACAAGATAAAAGTATTTTTAAAAATTGTGCAAAAAATGTGCATACGTTAGCCGAGCACTAACGTGAATGATAAAGTTTGTAAAACAAATCTTGTTCCATCCTTTATCATTACTCAAAGTAGTAAAAACGAGAGACAATCTGCATTAATGGATACAGTTTTAGGTAATAGTGAGCCTTTGGCTGATTTGCAGAAGTATTTCAGTAAGACAGGAATAACGCAAGTTAGCCGCCTAGCCGGAGACCTACACAATATAAAACACAAAACTATGAACTATTTTGAACACCCTGTAAAAAACATATACGTCAATAATTTTATAATACGTCATACTTACAATAATTGTATTAAATACGTCATACTAACAGGCTGTGATTCAGAAGAGCAAGTTGGTTCAAATAAAGTGGGTACTGTCCCATCTTTAATGGATAAGTGCTTGGTAAATCCCATTTAGACCTCACAGAGATTTCAGAAGCATCATCAAAAGGTTGCTGTTGTATCACTGTATTGATTTTAACCACTGACTCTTCACATCCCAATTCTTTAGAAGTGTATGCAAAGAGAAATTGCTTTCGCAACGCAGAAAACGGCATCTTATCGCCATGTACACAACGTGAACCAGCTAGTTTTTAAGGGTGGTTCAAAGTAGACGTTGTTCACGGGAAATTGTTACATTGTTACATATGAATGTTACAGAAATTACTGGTGACTCATTTCGGCATTCAGAATTAATCATGAGCTTGGCGAACAATTTTGGAGAATCTGATGTTTTCCCAATCAAAGTCATAGGAGCTGCACTTGTATGCCCAAGAGGCGTTTCAAAGATGGCCACAGACTGAAATGACTTGCCTTAAAGGGGCTTTGGTAAAGCCTCGCACACTTTCTAAAGCTGGGCAATGTCAAATTAAACCTTTAATGGTTCATTAAAACACTCCCTCTTCAAGCGATTCAGAACGAGCAGCAGAGACATAAAAGCTAATATTAAACCATGACGAAAGTCCTCTGACATGTTCTGCCTCAGGCTTTTAATAACATTAACTTTCTATAAACACTATAAATCTGAGCACTTTCATGTTCAGATCAAAGATCTAGTTATTAGGGTAATGTTAATGTGGTTAATCGAATTTTAGTTCCGCTTTGACTTCCAATGATTATGAAAACACGATTTTTGTACCTCGTTCCTCTCCTTTACAGTGGTGTAGCTTTTCCGCTCCTCCTTAAAAGCCCACACATAACATACAAATCAGTAAAATCATGAATGTGACTTCCATAAAATGCAGTCTATTGTAGGAGGTGCTTGATCATAAAAATAATTTTTTAAAGAACTCATGCTATTCCCCAGATCTCTTTCTGTGCGCACTGAGGAGCTAAACACAGACAAATAAAAGTCTATACTTTGAGCTTTGTGTGCAAGCCTAAATGGTATAATACACGCAAATATATGTCAAAATGATGGCCTTGGCGAGTAGTCACGTAAACAGTTGATTATGTTTCAAGTAAATGTAAACATTTGGAAGAAAATTAGGATGTGTACCACTGGATCTGTGCCTTAGGTCTTAAAGTGACAGCAGCCTAATATACCTGCTGCTGTCTGCATCATTAATGGCAAGTATTTGTTTTGTACTTTTGCAATGTATTTCACTCTTACTGAATAAAAAAAAGAAAAAAAAAGTTAATCAAACAACAAAAGAAAATGAGAAAAAATAACTCAACTATAACGCTCACTGTGAAATAGACATTTAGTGCCTCGTGACCCTGCTGGTGTTTTAAAAAAAACGTGGTGCTCCCATTGAATTATAGTCTTCTATAGGCCTAATTATAGTATTCTGCTGGGTTATCGAAAAATTGTGAAATTTCACTTGCATCTAAAAAGTAGATATCATAAAAGAATATTGTATATTATAATATTATATAAATAAATTACTTGTATAAGGTTTTGGTCATATGGCCCCCTCATAATCATGATTAAAATATTGACCAAATAATTCTGTCATAATCAAGCATCCCTGCTAGTTATAAATGTTCACTGTATGGTGTATGCAGACTGGAACGCTGTACTCTACTAATGTAATATTTAATGAACAGAGCAGTATTTAGAGTTGACACTGTCAGGCAAATTGCTATTTTATCATTTCATGTTAACAATCCAGACACTTTAAAGGCCATCATCTCTGATTCTCTGTTACTGTACATTGTGCTATACCATAATTACAGAGTAAATTTTACATCATATTAAGCAAATAACTCATGATCTTTCCAATGAATGAAATCAGACCATACTAAGCTACACACATACTTCTGCTTCCAAAAACATTAGATCTTTTAGTCTTTAACTAAAACCACTCATGTTAATTATATGTATTATTACACGTTTACAATGGTTGAGCACAGACAGTCTGTAGATGTGTTATTGAAGTAAATCACTCTCATTGCTCTATTCTCAGTAAGAGTGTGATCTCAAGTCACAAGCAAAACTAAAGGTCATAACATAATCATGATTATCCAACACAACAACAGGACTCAGTCAAGCCCCAGAGAATAATGAGCCGACCCGGGGCAGACAATATGCTAAGAGAATTGGTGAGATTTTAGCCCAACCCACTCAACCACAGCTCCCCCCAAGAGAAAAGATAAGAAGAATCAATCATTCTAGGGTGATTTTGTTGGGGAGTACATCTACATAAGAAATAAAAAAGTAAAAACTTGAAAAACTTTTGAGTGCAGAATCTTTTAGAGGGCTGAAGAATTTGGGAAAAACTTGAAAAATGTGGGTGTTCGGTTCACAATTGGATACACTTTACAAGAACCAACTCAAACCTCTTTCAGTAACGAAATATTTAAGGGTCTTGTACGTCACATTACCACTGTTTTTGACCAATTCAACATGACTATAAAATAATTTTTGTTATGGTTTTATTGTGATTATTATTAAGTACAAATATTAAACAAAATATTGCAATACTATTGTACTGTGTAATAAAAACAATTATTTAATAAAAAATAAAAGTCATGGATGTTATAGTACAACTGTAAAATTACAATACTAATATATACACTTTAATTTATTTCAATTAAATAATTTTTTTCTTTTTGCGGGATGGGAGGATTTCAGCGTCTCAGTCCATTTTATTTCAATCTATTGTGCAGTCTAAATTAATGGTGCTTGCCAAGGCTAGAAAATCCTAGAAGATAATAACACATATCCAAAAAAAACACAGCAAAACAATTTCCTAGCAGCCAGTCACAACACCTTAACAACTACATAGCAATGCCCTAGCAGCCAGCCATAAGACCTTGGCAACTGCAAAGCAACAATCTAGTCACCACTTATAACACCTTATAACTGCATATAGCAACCATCCCAAAACATCCTAGCAACCACTACCAACAGTAACACTCTCAAAAACCACAACAAACCAAAACATCCTAGCATTATGCCATTGAGTTTTGCATGGGAAACCAATAACAGTTTGTTTAGTAATGTAAAATGTATTTGAAAAAAGAAAGAAAAAGAAAATCATGGTTTAAAAAAATGCAAAATAGTCTAACACAACCGTGACATCAAGAACTTGAAGAGCTTTTAGAGTAAGTAGCCCCCCCCCCCTGACTGTGAACCCACAGACACCAACCACATAGAGAGAAAGAGAGTGAGATGCACATTGACAGTAAATTCCAAACAAATGACAATGACATTCCCTTGATGTTGCCATAATCGTTTCCTTCTCTAAGCTCCGAATCAGGAAGAGCTTCAATAAAAGCTCTAAAACCCAACAAAACAAAGGTGTGGCATGAGCCAATCCTCAATCACTAACATCATTTGAAAACACAACAGAGAGAGAGAACAAAAGCAGCCAATAACCTAACCCAACCTGGGCCTGGCCAGCTGGATGTTTCACCAAGGTGAGGCAACAACACTGTTAGTAACATGAAATCAAAAATTTATATCAATGATCAACTTTGCATGATTCCATTATGACTTCAAATGTACCCCCCAAAAATGAAGCATTTATTCATTTTGAAATGTACAAAAGTGCCCACAAATGCATTTCACACTGATGTAGTTCAAGAAAATGTGAGTGAGAGTGATACATATCTTATGTCTGAGCCCTGTTTGCGTATGGATTGGCCTGTTCACACCAAGCTCAATAACTAGATTACTATAACGAATCCGAAACCTATATTAGTGTCCACACCAGCTGATAATAATGTTCTATTTCTGCACACTGCGGTTATGTCGTCTGCCACTTTAAATCAACAGAATCATGCAACAACGGAACAGAAAAGAACAGAAAAGTTTAAATACTGTATATAAGGTGTCTTAAAAACAGTGCTCAGGTTTGGCATCACAAAACTAGTCTTCATTGTACACAAAGAAATATCTATACATAATGTCTGAAAACAATAACAGGAACGTCAGACATTTTCTTGAAAATTATTATTGATTTCTCACAGAGAAATTGTGTTCATCTCCATTATTAGCAGTACCGCTAAAATATTAAAGCTAAAACAAAATTTGAAGAACAAAAATAGTAAAACTCTAATAATTGACTCTAATGTCAAACAACTGGAACCATCATTACTTTGAATACATTCTATGGATCTAAACCTAGTTTGATAAACCTAGTTGACAGCACCACTGCAAAGAGGAAGTGAAACAGATCATTGGTGCTTGTTTGGTTTCCTGTTTTGAGATTGATTTTGTCTGTGAATGGCAGCATGTTATGTGACGAGTCAAACAAATCTCAAGTAGGGCTTTGTAAAGTTACAAATAGTTATCAGTTCTAAATACAAATATTTCTTGAGAGTAATGAGATGGCAAAAAACAAATACAATCAAATGTCACCTTTTAGCAAAATGCACATATGCCAAAATAGTTTTTGAAGGGGAGAATAAACAGGTTCCCTAATGTTTGCAGTTTCACATTCCCTTCAGGATTCACTGATAAATCTGAGAGAACTTTATTAGATCTCATTAAATCCTATACTTGACTCCAAACAGAAAACGTGACTCTTTTTCCACCATAAATCACCTGACCTCCCCCTGCAAGTTTTTTACTGCTGTTTACATTTGGTTATAAATTACAGGCTGATTTTGACATGGCACATTTTCTGTATTATTTGCATATAGCATTTTTTAATATTGTTTTCTAGAGTTGTTTACTTTAAGTTGCCCTTCGAAATGTTTAGTGTTGCTTGAGTTCCCAAATTTGTTTCACTGTAAAGCACAGATTCTCCCTTAGGCAGTGATAACTCGTTTGGACTGATGATGTTTAGCAGGAAGTATCTCATTGTTACTGCATGTGACATGAACAACTCAAAATCCACAAGTTTGCAAAATGTAAGTGGAACACCTTAACAGCTTTTCAAGATCCAAATGCTTAGTTTTTCAATTTCCACTTGATCAGTGACCTTCTAGTACAAGAAAAAACAATGAAGTACAGCACTATGATGACACATTTTGAATGATGCAGCGGTAAAGAATATACTGAACCTTTGAACAGGTCATAAACACCCAACAACTGTCTTACAAAACATCCTTAAAGCCTTTTTTTTTAAAAAAAAAACATTTGAGTGTGGATTTGCACAGATTTAAAAAAAAAAACAGGTATTTGTCATTTTCAAGTCATTAAGAACATAAAAACTTATTTAATAAACACTTTCTTAAATGTGAAAAATTCTTCTTAAATGATTATTTCACTCAAAATGGAAAGTTCTGTCATTATTTACTAACATGTGGTGCCAAAACCTATGTGACTTTTTTTCTTTAGTGGAACACAAAATAGGATATTAGGCAGAATAAAAATAAATGGTGACTGAGGGTTCCTAAAACAATCCTTGTGTGCCCCACAGAATAAAGCATGTGATACAGGTTTTCAATGAAATGAGGGTGAGTGCATTTCTTTTTGGGTGAACTATCATTTTAAGCCTCTTCTTTAAGACATAATTTAAGATACAATTTATTGCATACATGTCTACTGAGTGAAGTCTAGATATTATGCTAAATAACATATTTACCTTTTTTCCTGATGATCCAGTCTTCGAGAGGCAGGATCGCCCCAGGGAAAGATAGCCCCCAATGACCTCTATCTCTTCTGCAGCAGGGTAACGCTTTTTAATTAGGGTGCCCAGATGGGCATAAGGGGCTTGTGGCGTGCTCGTTGATTCAGTGACAACCTCTGGGGTCTCAGAAGGGCCAGGCTGAGCCTCGGGCCTCCGTTTTGGAACAACTGTAAATGTATTCCCTTTACGCCTCTGCAGTGCAGGGCTCACGACGGACGGCATGGGCTCCACGACTACGTCATCGATGTTCGTAATAGGCAGCGTATCGATTGGAGGTTCCTCTGGGGGTGAGGCTGATTTGACAGGTGAGCCTATTGAGGGTGGAGAAGATGGGGTTGGGGAGGTGGGTGTGGCAGGTGGGGTATGTTGCGGAGACCCTGTTTTGGCTTCTACGGTCACCTTTTCTGTAAGCTTTGGTCCGAGGGGTGTGAAAGAAGTAGGCAGGGGGGTTGGCACAGCGGGCTCTGAAACTGCCACACCCACCAGGGGTCGTGGGGATGGGGGGGAAAGGACAGGGCTGGATGGGGCAGTGCTGCCAGGTGACGAGATGGCTGTGCGACTCTTGGGAATGACGGTGAAGGAATTGCGAGACTGAAGACGCAGGTTGGCGAGCGCACGGGCCTGTAGATCACCGGCCGGAAGGAGAGAAAGATCAGGGCGAGGGGACGGCCGGATCTCGAAGCTGGGCGATAAGGGGGGTGACGTGGGGCTAGGAGTGCAGTCGGCACGGGCACGGTGGCTCTCCGGAGAGCATGGCACCTTGGCTTTGGAGGCCCCATCTGTGCTGTCCCAGTCCCGTTCTCTAACAGGCTTGGATGGGGACATCTCAGCGTCCTCCTTGGGATGCACAGTGACACTTCGTCCCCCACTCCCCTCAAAACGTCTACGTGCAGAAGACACTAACTGAGGGGACCCGGAAACAGGCGTACTGCTGCCTGAGTCACAAGGAGAGGCGAGATGATTGATTACGGTAGACTGTGCGTTTTGGAAGACTTTGCTGTGTGGAGAGCCAGCTTCCGGAGACACTGGACATTTTGGCACCACATCTGGCTTGGGTCTGGAGCTTGGCCTGACAGGACTATGGTCCAAGTCCAGGAGGTTTTCTGTGCTGTGCGACTTGGGCTGCAACCTGCCATAATTCCTGTCAAATTTCTGTAGCATGCGACTCACCCTCCCTTGGCCCTCCAGCTGAGAGGAAGTGGGTCGTCCCAGCGTGCTAAGGTTTTCCTCGCTTTTACTAAGGGCAGTATCATAAATGACCACTTCCTTCGCGCGTATCTCCGTAACAGGACTACCTCTCTGATCTAAAAGGTCATTGAGAGAGCTATATCCGCTCACCGTGCCGTTCTGCTGCAGTTTCGACGCGTGCTTCAAACTACATCCTTCCGGAAAGTACTCAGGGTCGGATTCAATGATGATGATATTCTCAGCGCGTATAGTCCGTATCCCGGGAACGCTGCCGTATAACTCGAGGATGTGCTGAACGGGACGCGCAGCGTTCTCTTGGCTCTGACGCTTCTTGCGTTCTTTCTCCAGTTTAATGAATGGGTTTTCTTGCAGCGGACCCAAGCTCTCTTGCAGCACCAGGCTCTCTTGCGCTCCGTTGTCTATTTCTGTTCTCTCCTCCGAGTCGTAAGGATCTGCGGATGGCCAGTGCTCTTTTGTTTTCACCGGTGACAGATCCGGGCTTTTAGTCGCGCGCTTGGCAGCAGTAATGGTATAGTTCCTGCTAGAATGTGCGCTGGTAATATCATCCTTGTTTTTGCTGGCCGTTCCCTCTCCGTTAAGTCGAGATGCGACGGACTCGGCACCTGCTCCGGACCCGCCGCCCTTCGCCTTCCTCCGCTCAAGGATCTCGCGTTTCCAGGCCGGCATCCTCGGGCTCTCCTGCCCTGGCTCTTGGCGAAGAACGCGAAGATCCCCGCCCGACATTATGGGAGAAATGGGGTTTATGGGGAAACGTGTGAAACAGAATAATCTCTCGCTGTACCTGCAGCTCTTCTTCTTATTCGTCCTCGTACATCATTGCAGCCGCAACAATGTATCCTGCATGATGATGATGTGCCAGTCTACCGACACGACCCCGCCTTCGGAGAGTGACGTCACCCTTTCGTCTCAGGGTGGACACCTCATTTGGTCATTTTGACTTGAGGCACACCTTTTGTTTTAACATATGCCCCGCCCACTTACCCTCTATACTATTGTGAATATGAAGGCGAGCCCTGTCAGTCAAACATAGCGAGACACACCCATTTCATAGCTTTAACCCTTTCAGTATTTCCGAATTTGAACAATACGAAAGATAATTTAAGTGAAAAAATGTAATATTCATTCCTTGTGTGTTTGTGCACACTTGGTGAAAAAAAAACTAATTTTGATCTTAATAAATTATCTATTATAAATACTATCTTAACTACAAAGAATTATAGGCCTATATACTACTGTTTTGGTAATAAGCAATTAGCCTACATTTTTAAATATTGATAAAAATGTACTTATTGAAAAATAAAATTAAATCTCTTTATTATTAATACTATTTTGGATCAAAAACTGTATTTGGTTAATTAAATCTAATATATA
Source organism: Scardinius erythrophthalmus (assembly GCF_964197995.2). Taxonomy (NCBI): domain Eukaryota; kingdom Metazoa; phylum Chordata; class Actinopteri; order Cypriniformes; family Leuciscidae; genus Scardinius; species Scardinius erythrophthalmus. The sequence continues at coordinate 42,841,017 of NC_138225.1, read as the reverse complement.
TATCTTTTCTTTCTTTCTTTCTTTCTTTCTTTCTTTCTTTCTTTCTTTCAACAATTTCCTGTGATAACGTGTTACGACTGGTGTTCTCGTCATAATCCAGTTTTAAGATTAATTAAATGGAACATAAATAAAGGATTATAGGAAGACATTATAAGTACAGCACGTCAAGTTATTTATAGACTACTTCATCCAAATATATAACTGTAGCCTATTTACCTACGCTCTGAATTTAGATGACCTCAAAATAATTGGACAGGAAAGCATGTTCGTTTAAGATATGGGTGTGCGACATTTAATACAATTGTTGCCATTTACAGCCACAATGGCTTGCAATAAGTACTGCATGTCCAGTGTGGCAATTCATTGTTTAAAAATGCCACAACATATGTTCAAGGAAATTATTTTATGCTATCGCAAACCGAGTGCAAAGTCCAAAAACAAACAAACATTGCTGACAGGAAAGAAATATAAATGCTTTCTGTTTCTCTATTATAAATAACTCAAATGGAAAATTACATCTAATGCAAACAACACTACTGTTATTTCTACAGTTTAATTAGACAAATGAGAAATTGTGAAGTGTTAATTAAAGCTACAGTGCCATCTAGTGATTATTATATGACTTACATTTTAACGCAAATCAAACAATAAAAAATAACAACTTGTTCAGATCACTCCATTGCTAAACATTTTAGGTCACTTCAAGGCATGGTCACAAACCAAGGAAGAAGATCAAGAGAACAGTGAGTGTTTGAATGTTGATGGTTTATTTACAATTGTACAAAAAACAATAAAAGGTAATAACACAGATAAAGCAACATTGACAGTATTCAGAGAAAATCCAGACCAAATCTCTCTTAGCACTTAAGGACAATAATAATAATCCAAAAAATTGCACATTACTTTAAGCATCGTTTGAAATGCCATGTTTACATGCTTGAGACAGAAATTCAGTTAAATACATTAGAAAAAAAAAAAGTCATGACGATTTTGCAACGATTTATTCCTCCTCGTTTAAATGACACCAGCAGGAGTCCATTTCATTCAGATAAGTCCCTTGGCATGTGTGCAGACCGCAGTCCTTTAATTGACACGACAAGCGCGAATCATGAGCAGCTGCAGAAGGATGAAAAGCGGGGAAACAATGAGCCCGAACCACAAATCATGTGTTTGGTCTTGTTCAGCCAGTTTCTGGCACAGCAGCACCTCACACACCAGCTTAAGGCTGAGCACGGTCAGCACCCACAGCAAGCGTAGCACTGCCAGACGCTTCTCTCCTTCTTGATAGAGGCGGATGGATACAATGGCTGTGAAGTAGGTGCTGAGGCCATCAGCAGTGAACAAGGGTGAGAAGACAAGCCACCAGCTCATCTCAAGAATCTGCTTGTCCAAGTCCATGTGCAGGGCCACCAGTACGCTGAAGACCAGCAGCGCGCCCAAGTGGAGGAACAGCTCGAATGTGGCAAAGCCCAGCCATTGCACCAGCTCTCGCAAAGAGAACAGCATTATTAATGGGGCACCACTGAGCGTTGTTTACTCAGGAGACTAAGGTCAAACACTAGCCTAAGAAACTGGAAGTGAAGAGACGCATTCAAATAGGTTAATGGATATTCAAGTCTATGAAAAATCCTCCAATGAAGACTGTTTCACTATTTTGGCAGCATCATGCTCCTTCTGAGATGGATCATGTCCACCTTCTGATTTATTTGACAGCTCTATCAAAACCTGAAAAAAATGGGGGAAAATACTTCATTATCAAAATACAACTATTAAAAAAATTCAACTTTCAAATTGTATGGAAAACACTGATACCATGAAACACAGATGGAGTCAAAAAGCTATTCTACTGTATAAAATCATAGTGAATTATTATCATATTAGCCTACACTGGTATTTGCATGATATGCAGCCATGCCCAAAAACATGGTTGACTACTGTGACTATATGAATAACATTTAAATCTATTCTATACAGGCTTCAACAAGGATTATTTAACTATCCTTAACATCAAAGCTTCCGTATTATAAATATACATTATAATCTAGGTTAACACTGTGCAGATAAACATGTTATTAGTAAATTAACGTCCATCATTTTGAAGAATTTAATTTGTAAGTATAAACAAGCGAGCTGTCAGTTAGCATATGATGACGAGTAACGTTACTAAATGCGCCAATGATATTGATTTTACCTTACATATATCACTCGCAGTGATGGTTGAAGGCAAACAAATAATGATAACCTACATTTTTAAATGATCGTTATTGAACGGATGGGTTGACAGCGGTGGATATGCAGCTGTAATGAACCAAGCTAGCTGAGATGAGCTATTTACCTTCTAATAGGAGCCCGGGGAAATATCGTGAGATTTCACATGCAAACCACAAGAAATATCGCGAGACCCTTGAAACTGGATACTTTCTACGGAGGCCGAGAGGCAAAATGAATGAAATCACAGAAAAATGGGAAAACGCCAGAATGACAACAGCATGAAACGGACGGTTGATACAACGGGCGTGGCTTATAGGCCCCAGTCTCTTCAGCTCTCACTATAAGAATACATTTTCTTATTTTAACTCTGTATATTTTTTGGTTTGACTGAATGGTTTCTTAGGCTACGTTTACACGTAGGTGGCTATTTTCATAAACGGATATTTCACCCCTCTTCGTTTTCAAAAATAACATCGTGCACACGAACCTGTGTATATGCTGTCAAGAGCATGCCAAACCTGTAGGTGGCAGTGTAACGAGAAGCTCAAGCCCACCTTAGCCAATCAGAATCCCGAAAATAGTCACATTCTGTGACGTCGCTACCTAAAACTCCGGTTTTCTCTGTTTACATGCAAACGTGCAAACGAAGATTTTCAAAATCTCCACTCTGGCCGGAGTTTTTAGAAAGAATCGGTTTCATTGGCGAATCCTCCGTTTGCGTGTAAACGAAGGGCGCAAACGAAGGGAAATGTCTCCGTTTTTCAAAATAACCATGTACGTGTAAACGGGGCCTTAGAAGCATAATTCAAGTCACTGCTAAAATAAAACGTAGCCAGCTCCATCAAGTGGTACCTGTTACTTTTCTCCGCGCTGGTTAGGATGGATCAATCATAGTCGTTTGTGATTAAATGATAAGGTTCAGAAATTTTGTAAAGCCTACATGAACGTATTTTTATTTATACCTCAGGTACGAGAGCTTGGTAAAATATATATATACCATAGACAGTATGATATTTACAAGATTATTCTTTTTATAGCACTGATGTCCCAATAAGACAAAACGTATTGAAATGTGATTCGGACTAAATTGAGAATTTGCCATTCTGATCCACCAAGCGCCACCTAGAGGAAGACAAGTTTCGTGTAGTCTAACAGGAAACAGTTAACAGATAGCAAAATTCCTCTCGTGAAACACACACACACACACACACACACACGCCGTTTGAGGTTCAAGGAGCAAAACTTCGGTTAGCAAGATCTGATCTGGGTCATTTACAATTTCCATTCCCATCCTAAACACAAAGTAAGTCCATCTCAATGGTAGCCTATGTATTCACATGCTTTCTGATGTTTAAGAAATGCTTGAATTAGTATGCCTTTAAAAGCTTCAAACCTCCGTAATATTTACATCATACAGTATTTTGCTGTAGCAAGGACGGTCACTATTAGCTTAGAAAAACCTGTAAAAAATGTTACCAGATATTTGGGTGATATTATTCGTACACTCTGATGTGTACTAGATATTAGACCAAGTGTGTAATGTTAGGACTGCTTTTAAAAGTTATTCATTACATTGTGTAAATCTTAAAATTGTAAGTACTTTTTTGTTTAATAATTACTGACATTTCAACATTTATAGATAAATTAGTAATGAGTTGATCTGATGCAATAGGCCTACGTATGCTTGAATTATAATTCAATATGTGTGCATGCATGCATTATAATTAATAATTTCTGAAATTATTATTGTACTTAGTGATGACACCATGGTACAATAATGGTATTTAGATGGTTTACAAGTTTACTCTAAGACACCTCAGTCTTCCGTGTATATGTCATTTTTGTTTTGGGTAGGTAATAGATGAACCCTGTATCACGTTTATGTGGAAAAAATATCTTTTCAGTGATTCAAATATGGTTGCTTCAGTTTAGCAGGCGAAAACATGTCTTGTCTGCCAGTATTTCTGCTTGTCTGCTTCAGTTGTATGGCGGGAATGTGTCGGAATCATGAGCTCATTGCTCATTCATTTAGAAGATTTATTTTCATAAAATCAGTGGACAGAATAACATAACTAACCCCAAGTTCCCAACCACTCAGGATGTGTTCATTCAATTGAGATCATTTTTTAAAAAGGTATTTTCTTTTTAAAAATATATTTAAATACATTTTATTTGGATTATCATTTTTTGATTTTGATTTTTAAACTGTAAATATCATTATAAAATGAATGATTTAATTGTTTTATACTTTTTGTAATTAAATTAATAATTAGTCATAATACTAATAATAATTAACTAATTTAAACATTTTTATAATGATTTTAATTAGATAAGATGTTAAATGTCGTAGGTTTACAGGTGAACAACAATACATTCAAATTCACATAAATCAAGCCTTAATATGTCCTCTAATGCAGTCTCGCTTTTCAGCTGAATTTATTTTATTTCTTCATTCAATTTTTGTTTTAAGAATGATTTGAAGCGTTTTTTATTCTGGGAAACAAGACAATGAATTGATTCATAATTTTTTTTTCTATGTAACTATGATTCATAATTTTGCAGTTACATCACATGTGGAGCAGATTGTGTCAGTAAGTGTTTGTCATCCATTTGAATCTACAGGACGATGACACAGCCGGCAGACTCCATTCTACACAGTGGTTACTTTCACCCAACTCTCCGATACTGGCAGACCTGTGCTTCAGACCTTAGACCAGATAACCTCATATATCCTATCTTCATTACGTAATGTTTTCCCCCTCGTTATATTTATTTGTTGATTGTACATAGGTTCAGGAGTTATTGGTTTGTTTAAAGTTGTTTTAAGCTTTTTAAAGTTTAAAATTGTTTAAAGTTGCTTGTTTAAAGGCACTACTGTCTGTTTGTTTGATTGGAGACAAATAGTTATGTTTCTCCCCAACTGATTTTAACAGTGACAGTCCTGATGCAGTGGAACCAATTGCAAGTCTACCTGGTCAAGCGAGGTATCATCCTTCACTGTCATTTTTTGTATTCTCTCGAATCTAATGGATTACTAATGGAGTTTAACATGAAGCTAGACTGTTGTGATCAATTTTAAACATTTAAAGGAAAACTGGCACTTGACATTAATAATGTAGCCTACATAATAGTTTGTTGTTGTTGTTGTTGTTGTTTTTAAACTAAGGGTAACATCTTTAACCCTCAGAAAGTGTTGTTTGTCTGGTTCAGGACCTCAGCCCTGTTATAAAAATTTGGGACAAGGATGAAAATAGGGGTGCCTAGTTTAGGACCAGAGGTTGATTTGTAGTTCCCTATTTTATTATTAATTAATATATTAGTTTAATCATGTCAGTTAGCTTTGATGTTTTGCATTAGACTTGCATAAAAGACTCTAGAAGGAAGGACTATGGGCAACATCTTTTGAAATATTCAAGATGCGTATGGTTGATATAACAAAGATGGAGTTTGCATGTAAAGTTTGGGCTGGTGTTCTGAGATAAAATTCAGGCAGGGTGGTAGCCAACAAAGCACAAAGATAAGCCAAGGATCCGTTTATTCTGGGTTGTTAAGTCTGGGTGGTTGTAGTAAAAGTGAGGTCTGGTTACATAGTCAAGTAATATAGACTTGTTACGTCCCTTTTAGAGTTGAATAGGGGTAAGGGAATATAATATTTAAATAAAGATGTGTGTGTAACTCAATATGAAGGACAGGGCAATAAAAGGAAAAAGATCAACTCAAAAACTCCGCTCAAAAGAATTTATTTTTACAGTGCCAAAAGTGAAAGAATGAAGAGAAAATAATATTTATAATATTTACAATGAGGAAAACAACAAGACAAATAACAATACTAAACAAAAACAAACAAAGGTGGGAAGGTGAGCTCGAGAGATGCCAAATAAAATAAATAAATAAAACAGAACAAACTAGCTGTAAGATTAATTCAACTAAACTAACTACCAAACGAAAAATGTAGAAAAGAAAAGTCTTTGGCGTCAAGACACCCTAACCAAACTACACTGACTACAATATAACAAAAATGACAGGGTGTGGCACTCTCCTAAACCTAGTGTGTCTAATACAATTCAAGATGTCCTATGTGGTGCGCAGTGTATGTTGCGCATCTTACTAACCTGCTCCCTCCTTCCCAGCCTCACACGCACCGTGATGACTGAACAAGGATGAACAGTATAACAAACAAAAACACTTCACAACCACTATACGACAATTGATTAACTCACACGATAGACGCACAGAAATCAGCGACAGCGAGCCAAACAAAGACAAATGCCAAAGTGAGCAAAAAGCTGGGGACGTGGAAGAGATATACGGGTATTTTGAGGAAGGTGGTGTAATGTGATTGGATGGGTGAACCGGGACGTCATCATCCTTTAGGAAGACTGACAGGCTGTAGATCGATCCAATGAACATCTGAAACACACACACAACAACAAACTACCCACATCTCCCTATTGCAACACTCTAAATACGTACACGTACGTAACAAGACTGCATTCAGAAAGGAATACTATCATGCTGACTACTACTTTTTTACTTGTGAAAAAAAAAACACATTATGCAGCACAGCAGTTAACATTTAGTAATAAAAAGTATTATGCAATGTTGTCGCATGACCTCATGGAACATTGTTGCTCATTCAGTTATCTCAGACAAAGAAACATTTAATTTTGTGTAAACTGTTTGAAGTCTGATCAAATAATTAGCTAAATTGCGACAGACAGTTCACTTATTTTACTATAAATGAGAGAAATTCGCAATATAAAGGAAGCTCTAGTCAAGTAAGTCCCATCTTCTGAATAGCCAATTGGCAAAGTCATCGTGTCATTGCAGCTGCTGTGTCCTGAAACTCGCGCTTAGGACCGCAGATAGCATTAGTTTGTCATATAAACCAAAATGAATGCCAGTGTGTTGTTAAGAAATCTTTATAATAAATAATGTTTCATTCTGTTGATTTCAGATATGGCGTCAATAAGTTAGAGGGTTTACTTCGTCCCCTTGTGGATAAAGGTCTGAAGTGTGTGCTGATTTTTGGAGTTCCTGCAAATGTTGCGAAGGTCATTGAGAAGTTAAATGGTTTCAGTAATATTTCTGTCATTCATTTTATGAGGGAGTTGATTAAATATTGTTTCTCTCATTTCCTGTCCCAGGATGAGAGAGGCTCTGGTGCAGACAGAGATGACACTCCTGCAGTGCTGGCTGTGAAGAAACTGAGGAGCACATTCCCTGAACTTGTGTTGGCCTGTGATGTGTGCCTTTGCCCCTACACCTCTCATGGCCACTGTGGTTAGTTTCAGTATTGGATCTGTTTACATCATTTAATAATGCATCAAGTAAGTTTTTTCAGGGATTTACCGAAATTAAAAAACTGACTGATACCAATTTTCAAGCCAATAATTATTTTCATGTTCAGTGTTGGGGAAACACATTACATTACACATCGCAATTAATGCGAGTTAAAGTAACTAGTATAGTAACGCATTACTTTTAAATGTAAGACTAAATCTCTGAGTTACTTTTTCAAATAAGTTACACAAGCTACTCTGTGTTCCCATTTATTGACTGACAGCTCTCCTGTCCTCATGTTGAGAGAAATCAGTGTTGTGTGTGCTGTGTAAACATGATGGTTATTGTAGTTCTAGAATAAATGTGAGCATGCATTTACTCATCTCACTTGCACAAAAGCACATTTAGTATTCCTCAAAATGAATAAAAACAGTGAAATACAACCTCTGAATATTATCCAAGCCTGCAATAATGAAATTTGTTAAATCACACAAATATACTTCATGTATTTAATCTCACTTTATTAACCACTGTCTTTGCTGCTGACCTGCAATGATCCAATTCAACCATAAGAATAAGCAAAGATGACTTTAGTTAAACCTCACATTTTAGTGTGTGTGTTCATTGCTTAAGCAAGAGTGTTGAACTTTCTTCTACTGTGTCAACTTCGTCAAGAGGACGAGGGAAGTTTATTTGGACAGACCCTCGACCCCTCGATTTTAGCTGAGGGTCTACTCGATATGTACGCTTCAGGCAGATCCACAGATCGCAATGCAACACGATTGTGACGTCACAGCAGGTCGCTCTTCATTTACCCCCAACCCACACAACTTTAGTGTATGATATTGGAGTTATTTTGACATTTAACTGCATTTAATACTTGTAGCCACCTACTAGGAGTGTAATGGTTCTCGGTAAAAAAAAAAAAAAAATCTGACGACGCATCTATAACATGGTTTCTTGAAAATAACAGCACGTAAAACAGAAACAGTATGTTTCTGGCGATGGATATGCATTCTGGCTTCCCAATACGTTACAACAGCGATCATCAAAAAACGTGTGCCGTATGCTCAAATATGACCAGTCATTTACACCGTCATCACCCGGGTGGTGATATCGCACGAGCGCACTTGAGACCTGAACAGCACATGTTGCTATCTGTGTTTAAACTAAACTCATTTAAGCCTTGCCAATTTAAACATTCAAGAGCAAGACGTGAAAGAGAGCCACGTCTCAGACAACATGCAAATATTGAGTTCTCTTTCAAGTCTTGCACTTGAACGAACAAATTCACACAAAAATGATTTCTTGCTGAGTATCTTAGAAAACATAGTAGGTTATGTCTTAAGTGAACATAAACAGTCGAGAAAGACAACACGTGTTGTCGCATTTTGGATGTCTTAAAGTGACAGCAGCCTAATATTCCTGCTGTCTGTAACAATTAATTAATTAATTAATTAATTATTGTTAATTAATTAAGTGTGAATAATTATTCATCTTTATTTGATTTATACAGTGAAGATTATATGCAATGTTATTTTACATTTGATTACTTTATTCAATTTCTGTACCTGGAAACTGTTAGATACCTAAATAACATGAAAAGCACTGTTTATTTTATTTGTATCTTTGCTCAATTGTATTCATTTGTGCTGTTGCTTGTAGTTTGATTATTTGTTCTTATTTTCTTTATTTTTATTTGACAGTAGTCCTTTTTTTCCCTAGAAAAAAACATAGAACAAACCGTGATACAAACTGAACTGTGAGTAATTTGAACCATTACACCCCTAGTAGCTACCTTAAGCTGACTGTTTTTTTAACAGCTTAAACTTTATATTGTTATCATTTTCGTTTGTGTATTTTTTAACATTTAATATTTAATATCTGTTTATATTAGATTTTTTTAACAGCCCAAATACATGCAGGCTGTAGAATGGTGCATAAAAAAAATTCATAAGAAAAGAAAATGTAAATAATAAATCAGCTCCATTGCAAATTGATTCAAGATCAAGGGCTTGGGACATTTCATTTAAAGGTCCCATTCTTCGTGATCCCATGTTTCAAACGTTAGTTAGTGTGTAATGTTGTTGTTAGAGTATAAATAATATCTGTAAAATTATAAAGCTCAAAGTTCAATGCCAAGCGAGATATTTTATTTCGTACATCGAACGGCCCGTTTGGACTACATCCCTCTACTTCCTTCTTTAATGACGTCAGTAGAACAGTTTTTTGACTAACCTCCGCCCACAGGAATGCTCCCTCAACTCTACCGAAATTCGTTTATGTACTTGCGCACTTCTTATAACTTACTGTGTTTACTCAGCTCTTACGGTGATTTTCTTAAGTAAAACTGACGCTTCATCTTTTGTGTGATGTACAATAAACTTTATTAAACTCGTCAGTATATGTTTGATCATCATTCGGTCCTGGTCCGAAACAGCAGACTTGTATGCTATTAATAAATAATGGATACATACAAGCAGATGACAAATACGTTATAATAACCGTAATTAAACTACTAAACTATACCTGTTTCATCTCTATACAGCACTCTGACTCTGTAGGCATTATTGTCCGACTCGAAATGAACACCGTTACTGAGAGTTTCTGATATTATCATCATTCCGTGAGATGAAATTGTCCTGAGAGACTGATCGCGAGCTCATGAAGCTCCGCCCCCTGGGTCGTACAGCAGCAGCTTAGTTGCATTTAAAGGGCACACACTAAAACGGCGTGTTTTTCTGAGCCCCAAAAAATGACAATTTAAACATGCTGTAAAAAATTATCTGTTGGGTATTTTGAGCTGAAACTTCACATACACACTCTGGGGACATCAGAGACTTATTTTACATCTTGTGAAAAGGGGCATAATACGGGACCTTTAAAAACATTGCAAAGGTTTCCGCCAGTGAACAAGATGGAGGGAAGTTAGCAAGGGAAAATTCGGAAAATTGGACTTAAACGCAGCCCTGCAAACCAGAATGGTAGCACAGCTGAAAGGTTTGTTTGAGCTGCACCCTCTACTGTGCAGGATTGAATTTGCATTCACTTCCGCCTGAGGCTTATTCATATCACTTTTGGTGACACACATTTGCCAAAAAAAAAAAAAAAAATATATATATATATATATATATATAATTTTTTTTTTTATTATTATTAAAAAACAAACGCTTAGTTGACAAAAGTAACACAACAAATTACTTTCCTTAAAAAGTAACACAATTAGTTACTTCTTTTGGAAGTAACACAATACTGTAACACATTGCTTTCCCCAACACTGTTCATGTCATGCTCATAACCAAAAAATGAATGATATTAAAATGCTGTTCAGTTAAAAATAAATAATAAATATTTAACATATAACAGTAAATACATTAAGTGAATTTAGGCACATTTGTACTGTGCAAATGGATATTGGAAAATTAACAGATACAATTTAAATATCCAGCATCAACTGATAAAAAAATTCTAATATTGGTTGTTAACTGAAATGCCATAATTCACAAAATATATTTCAATGTTTTATCACATGACCATCTGAATACTACTCACTTATAATTTCATATTTCCTATTTTATTCACAATGGCATTTTTAACCAAACATCTGTGCTTTGGCATGATGCTGCATCCATGCTGATAAGTTTCAGTATGAAGCCCAAGAAAACTGTTATATCGAACCGTGAAACAACAGACCTCACCTTTGAAAATGTAAAAATAATTACTGAATGCTCCTTTAATCGTAAACAAAGGTGAGACGACTACTATCATAGACACCTTTAGTCTTGTCTTTTATCAATCCTATGCAATTATCAATCCTATGCAATTTGTTTTACCTGGTATTTTTAAATTAACCCTTTACAGTGATATTACCATAGTCTGTGACTTTCTTTGTGGCACCTTTAAGGAATCCTGCGTGAAGATGGCAGCCTGGATAATGCCGCAAGCTGTTTGAGGTTGGCTGAAGTAGCTCTGGCTTATGCTCAAGCAGGTTAGTCCTAAATGATATTAATTTATAGTCAATTACACATAATATTTGCATTTTTGAATAATAGGTCTATAGAAGTCATCATCATCACATTTGGTCACACTTTTTCTCCGCTTAGGCTGCCACATCATCGCCCCTTCTGATATGATGGATGGACGAATTGCAGCCATTAAGCAAGCATTAATCGCTAATGATCTTGGCAACAAGGTAGAGAAATCTTGCTTTTGGGTCACACAAAATAGTTAAATCGTATATAGCAGATTCTGACTCAAGCTCTTTCCCCTTTCTTAGGTGTCAGTGCTGAGCTACAGTGCTAAATTTGCCTCCTGCTACTATGGACCATTCAGGTAGTGTACAAATATTCCATTTATCAACTTACTTCTTAGTACTTATATATTCTTATAAGATGAGAACACCAGGATGGGTTTATTCTTTGTAAAGCAAAATTGATTTTTTTTTTCCCCTTAATATTTGAAGGGATGCTGCCCAGTCTAAACCTGCTTTTGGAGACAGACGATGCTATCAGCTTCCCCCTGGTGCCAGAGGACTAGCCCTGCGGGCCTGTGTAAGAGAACGTCACTTTTTTTAAAGACCCCAATGTAATCACCTGATGAGCACAATTTTCTTTCCTGTGTTTACATGTTTTATAACAGGAATTTATTGAAAGGCCACTTTTAACATGGAATCTGAACTACTAAAACAGCACTGATATAACAATCCAGGACCCTAAATCAAATTTTAATTACAGAAATGGGCACATTGACTAGACCTGTGTTTTTTTTTCTGTTGTATGGGTTGCAGCAAGTGAAGTAAAAGTATAAGGAAACTACTTTTTTTGCTGGTAGGACCGGGACGTGAAAGAAGGTGCTGACATGTTGATGGTGAAACCTGGATTACCATACCTTGATATTGTGAGAGAGGTCAAGAATAAGGTAATAACTGTAGAGTCAGTGTATGATTATATTTATGAATTTTGAGTCCTTTTCTGACACCTCATGTTACATCTCAGCTTTAAAATCTTCTCCTACATTGTAGAAATTTAGTTCCAAAAATGTATTTGAAGACTTAAAAGTTCACCCAAAAATTAAAATGCTCTCATAATATACTCACCCTCAAGCCATCCTAGGTGTATATGACTTTCTTCTTTCAGCCAAACACAATCAAAGTTATATTAATTAATATCTTCCCAGCTTTGTTATGGCATTGAGTAGCACACAAGTTTTTGAAGCTCCAAATCCATCCATGATAAAAGTAATCCATATGACTCCAGTGGGTTAATAAATAAGTGGTGGGTTTTTATAAGAAAAATATTTATATTTAAAACATTATAAACTGTAATCACTGGCTAGATGTGCTTTTTGAAGCTTCAAAAACTCAGCAATATTCAGTGCCATTACAAAGCTGGGAAGAGCCAAGATATTTTTTAATATAACTCTGATTGTGTTTGGCTGAAAGAAGAAAGTCATATACACCTGGGATGGCTTTATTATGGGCTAATTTTCATTTTTGGGTGAACTATTCCTTTAACTATGCTCACACAAGCCTTAGTGCTCAATTCAGATTTAATTGTGACCCACATGCATAAAATATAACCTACCAAAAAAAAAAACACACCATTAAAATGTATTAAAAATTTTTAAATTGCCTCCTGTCAGCTAAAGCCTAGTTCACACTACATGACTTTAAAACGTCAGGCTGAACTGTGCGGTTCACACTACATGACTTGCTCTCTGTGAAATCAGGAGTGTTCAAGTTGTTGAGCTGTTCACACCACACGACACAACGTGATTGATCCGCAACAGGAGGTAACGCACTACAGGAGTTGACAACAACTCTGTCACCCAACCATAGGCGTAATTTGCAGGTGGGATGGGTGGGACATGTCCCCACCACTATTTTCTAAGGTCGATATTGTCCCCACCACTATTGAAACATCTCGCGGCACGAATGTACCAATACAAATAAACAAAACATCTTCAGTTAACTAGCAGAGCATTCATTTCGTTCGTTTTTTAAATAAGACGCGATCTAGCGCTGAAATATGTGTTTTTTTTTTAAATCAACTGATCAAAGTGCTCGTTGCCGCTGCGATCAGTGGCATGGATACTGTGTTTGTTTCTGGCTCGCGCACAGCCTTCACTCAGACGTGCACTTCAATCCGTTGTGGAGAGACTCGGTTCCGGTGCAATTAGAAAACAAAAAACACACAAAAAAAAGTGTCCCTGCCTGATATACAACCACTGAAAAACATAATCGGTTTTGATGAGAAAAAAAAAAAACTATATGAGTGCGGATTAGAACCCAGAACCTCTGACACGCGTGGCAAAAATTCTACCTCTGGACCATTTAAATACACGCTTAATTTCGTCGGATCAACATATAATAGGCCTCACTGAACGACCACTTAAACCCAATCAATGTACTATTTAAATAGATTGCTGGACATTGTAGTGTTATATCTGTTTTATCCAGTTTCAAAATAAAAAAAAACATAATAGCGTTTCCACGACTTCCCAAAAGAGGGAAAAATATAGAGATTGATTACAGCAGTCAGGAGAGAGAATTATGTGACATTTGCCATCACTCGTTCAGCCGTTGCATTTGAAACACTCTCGCAGCTAATTATTTTTTATTATTAATTTTACTCAAAATTTACTGCCAAGGTAATACAAAACTATTTAAAATTTAAATGTGAAAATAGGTTTGCATTGTTGATAATTGTGGAAATGCATCATCAAAGTCTGTGAAAAAGGTCCATATTTTAAATTTAGACTGCTGTACATATTTCAACCTCTAATTTTCAATATTACACACTGCACCTTTAAGCAAAAACTAAAAGTCCTATGTTTCTTTTAGTCTTAATACCTTCCTGTTTTCTGTCTCCCATCAGCACCCTACTCATCCACTGGCAGTGTACAATGTATCGGGCGAATTTGCCATGTTGTGGCATGGAGCTGAAGCTGGAGCTTTTGAGCTGCGCACTGCAGTTATGGAGGCTATGACTGCCTTCCGTCGAGCAGGTGAGAAGGGGGACACGGAAGATAAAGTCAATAATTTGAATCTGTTGAGGCCGGTTTCTCCAAAATTGTATACATTTTTTTTAATAATTCTTCACTGTATTCTTTTTTTCAGGAGCTGACATCATTATCACCTACTACGCTCCTCAGTTGCTCACATGGTTAACGGAGTAATCTGTTTGTTCTTCTGTGTGAATAAACTTAGATCAAAGCAAATTTACTGTCTCTTTCTGAGAGTGACACTTAGGATTAGAAAATAAAACTGACAAGCAAATATTAGTACACACATCAGCCCTTTCACAATATTTTTTTATATGATTTACGTATTTAGTTTTAGTTTTATATGATTACGCATTCAACCAGCTTAGATTTTTCTAGTGCTCAAATTTGGGCGTTTGGCGTATTACTTGAAACGTGTTTTCATTAAGATATGTTTCACAGACTGCAGTGTAAAACTCTGTCGTAAGACTCAAGTCATAGAAGGCACTGTGTCTCACTTCAGCAACTCTGAGCAAAACACCCAGCCACTTTGGCAAATCAGGTGTTTTAATATGAAGATCCATATATCAAGACCAGTGATACAAATTACACTGTAAACCATGCATTAAATCGAGTTTTTATGTTACATTGATGATAAACCAGGTAATGGTTCACTGCTATTAGAAATGGAGCCAAGAAAAGAGATGATTAATTGGGGAGAACAAGAAGGGGGTGAGTTAACAAAAATTAAAGATGACCTAACTAACACCCCTTGGTTGAGCAAAGTTGAGGGGCAAGGTCTAAGAAACTGTATAAAAATTTGCGTTTTGACTGAGCGGCTTTGTTGTCTCCACCAATAAAGTCTACGTTTTGGCATCTGGAATTTGTCACTCGAGTTATTTCTTGTAAAGAGGAGAAGACTTTTTCCACGACACAAGCTTTAGCATTTTTGTTGCATACAGATGTTAAATTGGATTATGGGCATTTATATGTGAGTACATCTCATTTTAATGTGCATCTATATAATTGAAAATGGACATCGGCCTTGTAATCACAGCTGTTTAGTTCTGAAATTAATGTACTGATAATCACAATAACATTGGAATTTTGGCATCCATTTGGCTTCTCCATTTTAAGCTTTACTTTGTTTCATGTAGTTCATATGCAAAATGTTATCTGTATATAATCAAAAAGATAATAATAAAGCTAGAGCCATGTTAAACATCATTTGTTTATTATAGGGTCAAATGGGAACATTGTATTTTGTTTATATTGACCACTCAGTTTATTGCATTATGCTTTACGCACTGAACAGGTTATCAGAAATGCCCATCCCCTTAACTGAGTTTACAGGCAGTTCATCATTACTGTCAGTATAGGAAAAAATATTGTCTGTCTTAATGGATTTATAATTAGTGCTTTCGTTCCTAACTGATTATTAAAAATGCTGCTTTATATAGGCACCACACTGCATGTGGAGGGGTCACTTGATAGAAGTGCCCTTGAGACTGACCAAACTTGCTGTCCTGCAAAAGAAGAAATAAGAATTTCAAAATTAGGGCCTAAACTGTAAGCTGAGTCCTTATTAATGTTTTTTTTTTTTTTTTTTTTTTTGCATATATTACTTACTGTTAGCATGTCACCCTGTGTTTGTGACTCCTTTTGAAGATGTAAGACATGAAGCTAACCTCTCAGCAAGGTAAGACAGCCCTAAAAAGCAAAGATATAATGTCACATTACTAAACACTTGTGCAGCATTTGCATTCTGCTGCTCACACTAGCACTATTTCACCATGGTGTGGTAGGTACATTATGTAACTTGCATATACAAACCTGACTTATAACAAAATAAATAAATGAACTACTGAACTATAATTAATACGTATAGAAATATGTTATAATTTGGAAGAACTCTTAATGGACATTATTATACAGTATAAAGGATATATAATGGGGTTATGATAAATAAATTAGAAATTACAATAGAACTACACATTCTCTTAGGGCCTTTTTTTTTTTTTACCGTCTTTACAGAACTTGCTCATGTAAAGTGATATGACCAGAGTCAGCTTTCTTATCCATACCGCCATTAACTTGAATTTGAGCCATTAACTTACATTTTTACATCAAAAACCAATTAAGTTCTTAATAGTTTGCTTAAATATTCACTATAAATTTACACACACACCCTTATTATAATAGCTGCGTGCACAATTTAATTAAAAAGCAAGTTTCTGCTTCACATAATTGAATAGATAAAATAATGACACTATTAAAGAGCATAATTGAATAGATAAAATAATGACACTATTAAAGAGCAATGTTTAGGGTTAAACTTACCACTCATAATCAATCATAGTAGCATAGCTGTCTCTGTCTCATCTCTCATTCCAAAAGCTCAACCTACGACACAACAGACGTAAACATTTTCTGCGATCGACTTTTTTAACCTGAGCTATTCCAACACGAATTGCATCGGAGTGCGATTATTTTAGACTGGGGTTTGTGCTAGTCGTTTAACCGGAGCTGAAACAAATTAAGGATGATATCTTTTCCTTTCTTGTAAACCAGCTATTTATTCCACAGGTTGTGACGTTTGGCAGGTAATGTAAAATTAAAGTAAATATTTATGTGAAATATAATTTCACAAAGCTTGTCCGGTGGATTTTATTTTGTCTTGAGCTTTGGTAATGAGATTAGCTTGTGTTATTAGCTGCTTTAGCTGCTAACGAAATATAACAACTAACAGCAATATGTCGGTATTATGTCATGCTTATTATGTGCATTCAAGCAGTATATTCTTGTTCTGTGCCAGGTTGCAAAGAAAATGATCAAAATATGATAATGTTATTTAACTAAGTTAATTAAACACTGGAGCTTAAATTGAATTTGAGTTTAGTTTAGAACAGACAGGACAGTATAACTTAGATGTTCAATATCTGCCATGACATAAAAACATCAAAACTTGTTACCAAATTTGTATGTGGTTGCACTGCTTGAAAATAACATATACCTTATCTTATACATCTGACCTGATTTGGACGTTCTTCTGGGTTGGTCATTAATAAAAATTCATTATATTGGTTGGTTGCCATCACTGCATGCCTACAAAAATAACGTAGTTATTGATTTGTATCTTATTTGTATTTCATGATGAAGCTTTCCTGTTTGTCATCTAGTTTTTGTCTAAATTGACTAAAGTATAGATTTGAACTTCAGTGTTTAATGCTGTTTTTCCCCATTAAACATCAATATAGATGTATGCCATTGTATCAGTTAGGCTATCAATCATAACAAAAATAATGATAAACATTTCCACATTAATGCATCCCTAGAATACAGATTATTTTAGCTTTCCTAGTCATTGTAGTTAATAATTTATTCAAAGACACTTCTCTTTGTATAAATAAAGTTTTCTTTATGTGCTAAATTCTCTTAGATCAATTTATTATCAGTAAAAAGCTGTTCAAACATCAGCAAACAACAACTACAAACTACAGATTCCAAAGTGGTGGCTTAGAAAAAAATATTTATACATAGTTTCCTTTAACACTTTACCCCTAAAAATAAACATATGGGTGGAGAAGGCGAGACTGTTTCTAATATTTCACAGCTGTCAGGTCTTAAATTAGAAAAGAAAAATGAGAGGGCATTTTTTTTTAAACGTTATAGTGGATGGATTTACAGGTAGGGTGTCAAAAGCTATTTTTTGAAAGATAAGCTTAAAATTGCTAGAGATGGACATTGTCTGTTATGTAGGCTATGCAATATCACTATATTATTTTTCTTTTATACAGTCAAACCAAAAATTATTCAGACATCAGATATAATTTTGTATATATTTTTTTACTAGTGGGTGCAGGACACTGTAGTTGATTTATGTAAGTGAGGATAGCAAAATAAAGTAAACTGTGACATATTATACCCAAAAATTCTTCATACAGTGGACTACCAGTATAAAATGTTGGGACCAAAAATTGTTCATACACTTTGACCTGTCCATGTTTTGCTTAAGTATTTTTTCTTTAATTGGTAATGTGACCTTTTAACACCACAGACTGAACAAAATCAAGCATTGCTTGGTAATTTGTTGACCTAAATTGGTATTAGGCTATCTTATTTATTATTATATTTATATTTATGCATTTGGCAGACGCTTTTATCCAAAGCGACTTACATTGCATTTCAAGGTACACATTTACATTCTTATCAGTTCTATCAGTATCTTATTGTGTACTTAAATTTAACAGCTGACAGCTATTAGGCTAAACCTAATTAATTTTTGAGACAGTCTAACGGAAGGAGTTATTAACATTTTCTAAACTATTGCAAAAAAACTGTAATAATGTGAGAAATGTTGAAGGTGTCTGAATAAAGTTTGGTTTAACTGTATTAACATTTTCTTGCTAATTGGTTATTTTATCTAGTTAACTGATACAGTAAATGGCACCATTTGGTGGATTTATTTTAATAAATAGTAGAGGGCCAATCAATCTCAAGTGGTTCAGTGGATGTTGCTTGACCATTTTTAGTTTACTTTTTTTTTTTTTGAGTGATTATATCTATGTATTGGCGGTATTTTTATGTTACTTGCATGGTTTTACCATTTTGTGTCACAATAAATTTGGGTTATACAGGTGTTTCTGAAAATATCTTAATATACCTTAATATCTCATTCTCAGCTCGTTGATCTCTAGAGAATCTCTATATTCTAGAGTATATAGTACAAGGACATATATTAAAACTTTTCTCAGCCCAAATGCAATGAAGATTGTTCAAAATTTTACTTTTAGGGTAAATTTATAAAGGGAAGGGTTCAAATCTCAGTTCTGTTTTTTTAAAGGAGTACCCGGTCCTAGGCATGGATAGTGTCCCTGCAGAACATTTTAGGTTTGAGGCTTCTGAGTTGTTTCTTATATGTTTGGATTGATAGTCATTGTTAATGTTATGTTCTCTTAGGATGTCAGGATGGCAAGTGGCCCTGGCTTGCCGGACAGCCTGGTGCTGGAAATCTTCTTGCATCTCCCTCATGAGGCGGTGCTGAGCGCTGGGTTTACCTGCCATCAGTGGTTTTCCGTGTCGCGGGATGAGTTCCTCTGGAGGGAGCTCTTCTATAGCTACTACCGTATCCCTCGCTCTGTGCCTCGTCACCCAGGTACTGTGATCCTTTGGATGAGACATTAAACCGAGGTCCTGACTCTCTGTGATCATTAAAAATCTCATGTCACTTCTCTTAAAGAGTATGGGTGTAACCCCGGTATCTTGGCCAAATTCCATCCATTGGCCCTTGCCAATCATGGCCTCCTAATAATCTCCATCCCCACCTTTCACATCTGTGAAGAACAACTGAAGTGGAATGTGTACATATGGCCTTCAATAATCCACTTAGTAGTAAAATACATGTGACAGTGCCTAAAGTTTGGCACTTTATTTTGTCATGACTGGCGGCACCTTTTGAAAGTAACAATGCAATTCCTGTATGTGTGCAGCTTCTGCGTCGTGGTATAGGGAGTTCAAACGGCTGTATGACTGCATCCCCTGTGTGGAGGTTCAGACTTTGAAGGAACATCATGATCAGGTCCTGCATTTGGCCTTCTCACACCGTGGACATCGCTTCTCTTCCTGCTCTAAAGACTGTACTGTTAAGGTAAGACTGCCTACTGCAGTTCCTTTCAAGCAATTCATTTCACTCTGCCGCCACTTTGAAATGCCTCTCGGGCAGCTAATTCAGGCCCTGGTCGATTGGATCACAAGCGAGCGATTCTAAATACAGGTGTAAACTGAGTCTAAAACGTTTTGAACTTGTCCACTTTTGACCACTTCCAGAGGTAGTCGAAAATTCATTAGACCTGAGTGCTTTGGTGTTGTTGACGCTCATGTGGTCGAATATGTTTGAACAGCCACAAAGGACCGTCTACTCTCCGCCTACTGACCTGATGCGTAAACATTATGGGAAGTGAGATAGCCAGACAGGATTTAAACGTTGTCCGCTGAAGACCCAAGTTTGGTTTGAGGATGTACCAAGCATAATGTTCTCTCACCATTCCTGATTTCCAACATGCACTTACCATGTTCAGAAACAAATGCTGCTGCTCTCCGTATGTTTTTCCGTCATATCCGGGCACGTAGGGCGAGCTTACTTTGTCCATTAGATCGAAAAAACAACAACATACATTTAGCTACCCATAGACCCTCCCCTGAAAGAAAAAGTGGAAGAAAGAGAATGATTAAAACACCAGGTGTAAGCGAGTATATGTCTCCCTTGTCTACTTGTGATCCGGTGGACCAAAACGCATCTTAATAACAGCTGTAGACAGGGCCTCAGTCATGTAAGTACAGCTCCTATCTCTTTGAATGGGTAAACATCAAATTTTCTAAAGCTGTTTACCAAGCTTACAAAATCATATTATTTTATTAAATAATAATTTTATGTTCTTAGTGCAAATGGTATAGGACAAGTTATGAATTTAATACTTTTTCAAATCAAATAACAGCAAGGTCAATGACATGATGCTTTTTTTTGTCCAGATTTATTTATAAATGTAATTCATGTATAATGACTTGAAAACTTCTGATATCATAGTGAAGAAAAAAAGCCTCAATAAAAGAATGAAATTCTTGGAAACAAAACCATGTACAGTTGTTCAGCATAATCTTTTATTATCAAATATTAATACATAAAAACCCATTTATATTTTAAAAACCTTTCTCCACCAAATTAGTCGTGTTGTGACCATACACAATAAAAATCTATGAACAGGATGTTGATATCATAAAAAGACTGTATCAGTGGCAAAAATATCAGTTCATTTTACATTTTTATGACAGGCAAGGTTAGTTTAGGTTAAAAAAATATTATGATGTGCAACACTCAAAACATTTAATGGATTGATTTAAAATTTATAACATGATATTTGTATAAAAAATACTTCTTAGGTTACACTTTATCCTAAGTTGACGTTGTTACAGTGTAATTACACAAATAAGCACTGAGTGATTTTAATTAATGACATACACTTACTATTTGAATAAGTTTAGGGTTTGGTTTAGTTGCTTGTAATTATGCATAATTTACTGTTATTACTGTAGTTAGTACATGTAACCTATGTCACCTTACACATGTTTGAAAATAATGGTTATGATGTGTACATTCAAGGTGTAAGGAAATTATATTCTAATTTATGGTTACACCACATGATATTTTTAGTGTTATTAAAGTTAGTTTTAAATGTTTGTAAAATGTAAAGTTTTTACAACCATATGAAACCCACATGATGCATGATGTTACAGTGTGCATTTTTTTAAGAGCATATTTAAACAAGGGTTTTAACAAAAATTATCCTTACCTTCCTCTCTGAAACTTATGTCATTGAACCATGAGCGATGGTAACAGTGATGTTTGCTTTAGCAAGCACCACTAAATATACAGTTCCCTTTAAGCACTGTATATAACATGTAAAATAAAATCTCAATGTTGAAAAATAAAATTGTGTTTGTTACTGCTTTGTTGTTCACTGAATGTTGTTTCTACAGGTTTGGGACACAGAGAAACCAGATGGCACCATTTCTTTGGTTCACAGCTACAGTATGCGACAGTTTAACTGGGGCTACACTCAGTTCTCCCAGTTTAACGCTGATGATACACTCCTGCTGGTGTCAGGGGTCTACCTGGGCCCACATCACTCCTCCTCTGGAGAGATTGCAGTCTTCAGTTTGGGTAGAGACAGTTGTTTTATGCATCGACTGCACACACCCACAGTAAATATAAGTAGATTTTTTGATTGATATTGTTGTTTTGGATCCGTAGAGAACTACACTCTGTTGTCCCGCGTGAGAAATAAACCCTATGACGTGTTCGGCTGCTGGCTGAATGAGACTCACCTTATCTCTGGTAACCTGCACTGGATTGGCAACATGACCTCCTGCTCTGTGCTCTGGCTCAACAAAGCCTTCCAGGTACAGATGTGTTCATTTAATCATTTAGCAGATGCTTTAATCCAAAGCGACTTACAAATGAGAAGAGCAATAGAAGCAATTAAACTAACAATAGGACAATAATATGCAAGTGCTGCCACCCTTCCCAGTTTAGTCTAACGCAGAACACGTAATATAATGTTCAGTTCTTAAATGGTCTCAAAGTGATGTGCTGGGTCCAAAATTAACTGTAGTTGATCAATAGAGAAAATGTTGCCTACTGACCATGAAATACAGTAGTCAACATTTGAAGTGGATCAAAACCTTTCATCAAAGTTATACATGAATTTTGAACAATACCCGTTCTTGTCTTAGGACAACTTTGATGAACTTTTTTGATCCACTTTGTTGAATAGTGTATATTTTTCATTTCATTAAAAAAAAGCTTTTAACCCAGTGATAAAACAGTTGTTTCTATTGTGTCATTCCATTGTGATCTTCCACATATTTTCATTGTGGTAGATTATTAAATATCTGTAGCCACATTGTCATAACAAAAGAAAATCATTCTATCTAGTAATTTAATGGTTATTGAGTTATGTAGCTTTAGACAATATAGACAACATTCTTGTCCTAATTACTCAGTGTTTCCCCTCTCCATGTTCAGGACATTGAGTCAGAAAACGTGAATGTGGTGAAGCGTCTCTTTAAGATCCAGAACATCAATGCCAGCACTATCCGCACAGTGATGGTGGCCCACTGCCGTCGACACGACTCTCCTGACCTCCTCCTGGACTATGAAGCTCAGTCACAGGCACAAGCTCAGCGGACACAGCAGCACCAGCCTCTCTTCTTTGATCTGGGAAATACAGACAATGAAGATGAGGAGGAAGATGATGATGAGGACGAGGAGGATGAGGAGCGAGGAGAAAAAAGAGTGTCAGCACATCTGCCCTCATATAACCCATCTGGCCTTCAGCATGTAATACATGTAAGATCTAGAAATCACTAGCATCTCATGTGAAGCATGATCCCAATGACTTTGTGAAGAATGCCTAGAACGTTAAATGAATTAATGTAAATGTAGAAGAAAAAATAGGCAATATTTTACAGGAACTTTGACAAAGAGCAGCATGCACACAATGATTAGAGTTCAATTGGATTTAATTGTATCTTTTTGCAGTCTATGGAATTATATTGTGGTTCAAATTAAAAAAGTTTTGTCTTTGAAAATGGGAGATTTGTTCTGTAACCACATGTTCCTGAATTTTGTTTTAATTTAAACAACACTATGAAATCAAAAGCAGTGATTATTAGGGTATAATGCAATATCAAATTATTCATGCCTGACATAGACCATAATATTTTTGGTTCCACATCTATAGATTCCTATAAATATTCTGTCAGTTTAAATTTTTTAAAAAGATGACTTCAATACTGCAAATCAACATTGCATTGAAATTTCATTGCATGAATTCAAAACCATTTACAGTATTTAATACATGTTGCTGGCCTAATTGTGAATTACTCATGGTAATACTCAAAACACCCCTAGATTTGTCTTCATAAATCTTTAACTTTCCCTTTTCTAAGTCTACATATATATATATATATATATATATATATATATATATATATATATATATATATATATATATATATATATATATATATATATATATATATATATATACAGTACCAGTCAAAAGTTTGGAAACATAATTTTTTTTGAAAGAAGTCTCTTATGCTCATCAAGCCTGCAGTTAAAAACAAAAAAAAAACAAAAAAATATATATATTTTTATATTTTATATTTTTATATTTTAAAATGTAATTTATTTTTGTGATGCAAAGCTGAATTTTCATCAGCAAGTACTCCAGTCTTTGGTGTCTTATGATCCTTCAGAAATCATTCTAATATGATGATTTGATACTCAGTTATTATCAATGATGGAAACAGTTGTGCTGTTTAATATATTTTTTTGGAATACTTTTTTCAGGATTCATTGATGAGTAAAACGTTAACAGCATTTATTCATAAAAACAGCATTTATTCAAAATAAAAACATTTCTAACAATATAAATCGTTACCATCACCTTTTATCAATTTAACGCATCCTTGTTGAATTAAAGTACTAATTTCTTAAAAAAAAATAGTTATTGTTCCCAAAATTTTGAACGGTAGTGTATATTGTTACAAAAGATTTCTATTCTAAATAAATACAGTTCTTTTTAACTTTTTATTCATCAAATAATCCTGAAAAAAGTATCTCAGGTTATAAAAAAAATATTAAGCAGCACAACTGTTTCCAACATTGATCATAAATCAGCATATTAGAATGATTTCTGAAGGATCATAAGACACCAAAGACTGGAGTACTTGCTGATGAAAATTCAGCTTTGCATCACAGAAATAAATTACATTTTAAAGTATATTAAAAAAGAGAACCATTATTTTAAATTGTAATAATATTTCATAATATTACTGTTTTTTTTTTTTTTTTTTTTTTTACTGCAGGCTTGATGAGGCTTAAGAGACTTCTTTCAAAAACATTAAAAATAGTAATGTTTCCAAACTTTTGACTGGTACTGTGTATATATATATATATATATATATATATATATATATATATATATATATATATATATATATATATATATATATATATATATTATTTATTTTTTAATTCTGAAGTGTGTGAGATTACGGAAGTAAAATGGACTGGCTTTTTCTTTTTGAAGTGTATTTCCTTAGCAATTAAGAATAACAGACCGTAGCAAAAGATCAACTATGATTGAAAACTGTTTCAGTAAAAGCACTCCTTGAATTGTTATTTTATGTTATCAGTTATGTGTGCTGTATTTGCTGCCGGTAGGGTTGTCAGAGCATAGCTGCTCGTGATCGAGAGTTGGAGACGAAGGTGGCCAGGCTGATGGGCAGAAGACGCACCAAAGCTCCTGATCCAAACCTGGTGTCTCCCTCAGCTCCTGGAGAAGGAGAGGACAAGACCTACCTCCTCTTCACCACGGGCAGCCTCACCTACTCGCCTCACCAAATCGGTGAGTGTGCACTTGTGTTTTCCATACAGTACATGTGGGATGGTGAACTCATGTGTTTGTGTGTTTCAGGGATCAAGCGGATAATGCCTGATCAAATGACAACAAGTGGTCCTGTGTTAGGAGAAGAGCGCAGTACAGAGGAGTTCTTTGATTCGCTGGATCATGTGATCGACATACACGGCCACATCATTGGCATGGGTCTGTCACCTGACCATAGGTCAGTGTGCTGTGCAACAGTAGATGACTAGCATACATGAGCTTTTAATTGACTTTGGACTGATGCAGTATACACAGCAAGTTCATATGGCATGTGAAATTTAATCAAGAGAACAAATTTGTGTAGAATATTATCTGGCTTGGCTTACCATGCAAGTCCTGGATGTTACTGTTGTGTTTCTATGGGATACAAAACCACAAAGTCTTCCTTCAGGGGACAAAAGCTGGCTTAGAAAGCTGATCAAAAGCTAATAAGGCCATACAAAGCTTTACATATCTTAAATGATATAAGAAAAGTCTTAATTATTACAATAATTACAGGTCGATACCTGTTTTTCTGTCCCCAAAATTTAAGACCTCTTGAAATAATAATTAAGACTTTTCTTATATCATTTGAGATATTGTATGGCTATATGTGATTATTAAACTTCAAAACACTTAGATTTAGTTAAATGTAATCGCTGGTGTTCCAAAGTAAAAACATGGCGTTGTTGTCTGTTCTACAGATTTCAGAGCAGTTTGAATACCACACATTTATGTTTAATATAAATATAATTTTGACTTAAAAAAAAAATGGTTTATGGCTGACCAGAGAAAGTGGTCAAAATGTGTAAATCCTGCTGAAATGAAAGTATTATCAATGAAAGTGTCAGCTGTCATTCAGTGTTTGTCTGTTGATAGGTACTTGTACGTGAACAGTCGAGCGTGGCCGGCGGGATGTGTGATCTCTGACCCCATGTCCCCTCCGCCCATTGCAGAGGAGATCGACCTGCATGTGATTGATCTTAAGAGTCTTAGAGAGGAGCGCCGTAGCCTTCGGGCCCACCGGGCCTTCACACCCAACGATGAGTGCTTCTTCATCTTCCTCGATGTCAGCCGAGACTTTGTCGCCAGGTAATTTACATCCCAGTACTAGCACATTGTATTTGCTGTGGTAAACAGATTATTAGGTCTGTTAACCAGTGCTGCCATTTGGATTACATGCTGTGTACCATAGTAAACCATAGCTTTCTTTCACCAGCTGATATGACATTTATACCAACACTAAATGTTTTTCAAATGCAGCAACTTTGTTGTGAAAGTAGCATTGAGTGGATTGAGTTTGTCATAGCATTTTTTGAATATTTAATAACAGGAATGTTAGTTGCTCAATTAACCATCAATTGGTTGCATGACTAATTAAACTTGTACGTTAATTGCAAGCTCGCAATTACCTTCATGTTTTGACATGATGAGTGCATATAGAAAGCAAATATAAATTTCAACATGTTCAATATTTTTCCATTTGGGGGAGGGGGCTTATTTGTGTCTTTGAAAACCTTCTTAAATTCAGTCAGTCACATCAACAAGTCTAGCAGGGTTGCCAACTCTCACGCATCTGGCGTGACTCTCACGCTTTCAGCATCAATCTCAAAGCTGCAATATCTGCCTACAACGTTCTCACTGCAGTATATTCTGATCATTGATTCGCTGAAAACCTTGCACCTGATACGTCAGTTGCGTGTGAGAAGTTCAGAGAGAGTTCAGAGCATAGGTTCAGAGTCGGAGCCACTGATGCGCGTTTGAAAGTTTGGATGAAAAGGTAAGCAGATAACAAAATGGTGTGCCTTTCACTCACGGGCGTAATTTCCTATGTGGACAGGGGGGACATGTCCCCCTCTCTTTTTGAAATCCCGTTCGTCTCCCCCACACTTTCAAATTAATTTGTTATGATTTTTTAACCGCACTCCGTCATCGCCAAAGAGGAGCAGGACCGAGCAGTACACGGAGCGCCTGCCTGCGTCAATGCGCGTAGCCACGTCCAGGAACGTCACTTGCACACACTAAAAATACCTCATTAAAAGTTATAATGAGCAGGTATGGCGCTGTCTGTGAATGTCCTGACGCACACACTCACACACACAACGCACAGAAAGACTCGCGCTAGTATTGAGCACACAGACAGCGCGTCAGAATCAGTTGTGCTGGGCAGTTCTCTTTCGCGCTTGAACGAACAATAACACATGCCAAAATGTCAGTTTTGCCGAGTATCCTCATAACAATAAGCAGTCTTAAATTAGTTACATAAAGTCTTAAATGAACAAGAGTAAATGAGAAAATGAGATGCATGAGAGCCTGTCAGCAGCGGCAGATCTTAAAGTGACAGCAGCCACTAATTCTGTAGTCAGTAAAGTTAACCAAAGAACAAAAGGAACAGAGAAAATCACTAACTGCTCTTGACTAAAGAACGCTTGCAGCTTTAATAAGGATTAATCTAATTTAATTCCTAATTTATGCAGTGGGAACTGTTTGATAACCTAATTCAATTTCTGTATATTTCATACCTGTTAAGACAGGAAGGGCACAGAAAGGGCACATGTAAATATTAAATTTATTTTTGGGTTTATGTGAGGAAAGTTTTAAGTTCACTTATATTAGAAGTTGTTATAATTTTTAAAAGTAAAAAAATCATTTTCATGGAGACATCAGTAGCTACAGTGATACTGGCCTTCATTCATAAAAAAAAAGCATTAAACAGGTGTTTAAAATAAACTGTCTTTATGTTGTTTCTATATTACAGTGGAAATTGTGTCTCACATTATTTAAATTTTATTTGCACACAAAACATTAATGGTGAACATTTTTGACTAGGCAATTGGCCCCTATTAAACAATAAAGAAAGTAAGACATTTTTCTTACATAGTTTAGTAGCCTACTATATTCTTTTTGGCAGAATTTATCATTATAATCAACTTAATTATTTCCTGGATTTTGAACCTTTTCAGTTATTGGCCTAACAAGACTGACACCAGGAACAGACTTGTCACTTGATGGCACCCTGTGAGTGATGGGAAGTTCGGATCATTTTACTGACTCGCTTGTTATACCTCGTTCATTAAAATGAACAAATCTTTTTTCGAGTCATTTCGTTCATTTAAGGGGCTTTAAATGTTATACTTTTAACAGCCAAATTCCCCGGACACATCCACCTACGCAGTCTTTATCATATTCTGAATTAAGAAATCATTAAAATGCAGTCAAAAAAAATTTACAGGGAACATATATAATTACTTTCCGAGTCTTTCGTTCATTTGTCCCGTGACAGACGCAATGAACGGATTGAACCCTGCTTCAGATACGACCCTCCTGCAGAGGTAGTGAAGCAGGCCAACTCTGCCACTGTGGCATAGGCTACAACAGGTCTAATGTGTGAAACTTGTGTGTTGTGGTTTTTTGGGGAAGTGGAGTAACTATTATGTGTCCCTTTTGTTTTGAGATTTTTTATTGTTTTGATGTTGTTGTTTTACATGTTTGTTATTTAATCACCTCTATCTTAATTTTTTTTATAGTGCAATCAATAAATTAATTGTACATTTTGAAAATCAGGGTTTATACTAAGTAAACAAGGACTGATTTTTTTTAAATTAGGGTTAGGGTTACGCGCGCGCACTGATGTTTTACAGAGTCTCACTCCAGCCAAAGTCCCAAAGTTGGCAACCCTGGGTCTAGGTGATAGTGATCTGTACCATTCAGAGAAAACTACATGCAAAATGTGGCTCCATAATGTTATTGAAGCCAAAAGAAATGAAAAGACACAAGCTAAAGTCTGCGCCAGAATATGAGCAAGGACAACACACAGATAGAGCTAGGTTATAAAACGGATATCTTGATATTTTTCAGACCTTATGAGGATATTTGGATATTATTTTGCTACACTGAACAAAATTATAAACGCAACACTTTTGTTTTTGACCCCATTTTTCATGAGCTGAACTTTTTCTATGTACACAAAAGGCCTATTTCTCTCAAATATTGTTCACAAATCTGTCTAAATCTGTGTTAGTGAGCACTTCTCCTTTCCATCCACCTCACAGGTGTGGCATATCAAGATGCTGATTAGACAGCATGATTATTGCACATGTGTGCTTTAGGCTGGCCACAATAAAACGCCACTCTAAAATGTGCAGTTTTATCACACAGCACAATGCCACAGATGTCGCAAGTTTTGAGGGAGCGTGCAATTGGCATGCTGACTGCAGGAATGTCTGACACCAGAGCTGTTTTGAATGTTCATTTCTTTACCATAAGCCGTCTCCAAAGGCGTTTCAGAGAATTTGGCAGTACCACGTGTAACCACACCAGCCCAGGACCTCCACATCCAGCATCTTCACCTCCAAGATCGTCTGAGACCAGCCACCCGGACAGCTGCTGCAACAATCGGTTTACATAACCAAAGAATTTCTGCACAAACTGTCAGAAACCGTTTCAGGAAAGCTTATCTGCATGCTCGTTGTCCTCATCGGGGTCGCGACCTGACTGCAGTGACCGACTTGAGTGAGCAAATGGCACTTTGGAGAGGTGTTCTCTTCACGGATGAATCCCAGTTTTCACTGTACAGGGCAGATGACAGACAGCGTGTATGGTGTCGTGTGGGTGAGCAGTTTGCTGATGTCAACGTTGTGGATCGAGTGGCCCATGGTGGCGGTGGGGTTATGGTATGGGCAGGCGTATGTTATGTACAACGAACACAGGTGCATTTTATTGATGGCATTTTGAATGCACAGAGATACCGTGACAAGATCCTGAGGCCCATTGTTGTACACAATTCTTGGAAGCTGAAAACATCCCAGTTCTTGCATGGCCAGGATACTCACCGGACATGTCACCCATTTAGCATGTTTGGGATGGTCTGGATCGGCGTATACGGCAGCGTGTTCCAGGTCCTGCCAACCAATATCCAGCAACTTCGCACAGCCATTGAAGAGGAGTGGACCAACATTCCACAGGCCACAATCAACAACTTGATCAACTCTATGGGAAGGAGATGTGTTGCACTGCATGAGGCAAATGGTGGTCACACCAGATACTGACTGGTTTTCGGCCTTTTATTGTGGCCAGCCTAAGGCACACTGTGCAATAATCATGCTGTCTAATCAGCATCTTGATATGCCACATCTGTGAGGTGGATGGATTATCTGGGCAAAGGAGAAGTGCTCACTAACACAGATTTGAGAACAATATTTGAGAGAAATAGGCCTTTTGTGTATATAGAAAAAGTATTGGATCTTTGAGTTCAGCTCATGAAAAATGGGGGCAAAAACAAAAGTGTTGCGTTCATAATTTTGTTCAGTGTATATTTAGGCATTGGCTCTGAAATTGTTTTAAAGGGTAATATTTTTATTTTCCCCCCTTTTTCTTTTTGTAATAATCTCCAAGAGGAGAATCATTTTTGGTGTAAATCATTCTAAAAAAACAACAACATTTACTTCAAATGATTTAGACAATCTACGTTCAAATGTGAAAACATTTTAAAGCTGGAATACACTACATGACTTCTGCCCAGATTTACAATCTAAAGGAGTAAAAAGTTATCGAGAGTCAGAGCCATTCTGCAGATATTGGTCAGTCAAGATTTCACCAAAAATCGCACAGATTTTCATCCAGTCTGAGAATATCAAACATGCGTGATATTTTGAGGCAATTTAGAAAAAAAAACATTGTTTTAAGTTATGTGTACCAATGAGGCAAATGTTTCTGTGTTGATGAGTTGTGTTCAGAATGACTTAAAGGAATAGTTCACTTCAAAATGAAAATTCTGTCAAGTCATCTTTATTTATATAGCGCTTTTTACAATACAGATTGCATCAAAGCAGCTTCATAATAACATGAAAATAATAGAACAAAGTTTGTTTCTAGAAGAAAATTGCGTCATCATCCACCCCAAGTAAGGCAGACCAATAATATTGTTGAATATTAAATGTCCCCAACTAAGCAAGCCAAAAGCCAAGGCAACAGTGGCAAGGAACCAAAACTCCATCAGGTGACAATGGAAAAAAAAACTTGGAAGAACCCAGGCTCAGTCTGGGGCCAGTTCTCCTCTGGCCAATGAGCGAACAGTGTATGATCAAGGCAGCATTACAGGTCAGAAGTCAGATTGGTTGTGTCGATGAGGCCTTCACAGGACTGATGAGGCTGGCACTTCAGGGATGCGTCATGGGTGGGTCCAGGTGCAGGTCCACCATCTGATCTGGATATGGCTGGGATCCAGCTGACTTCAGTAAACAGGTAGGGACTGGTTGACACTTCAGGACTGCGTTGTCATCGTGTCCAGGCGCAGGTCCTTCATCGGATCTGGATACGGCCTGGACCCGGTGGACTGCGGTAAACCTCGGGATAAACAGAGAGACTAATATTAGCGTAGACGCCATCCTTCTTATGATGTAACGAGTACATCAGGATTTATGGGGAGTGTTCCCGGTTCCGGCTGACCTAGACTATGCAGCTTAACATTGAATTATAGAAGTCTATAATGTGTTATGTGTATGCTAGGCCAAAGAGATGTGTCTTTAATCTAGCTTTAAACTGACAGAGTGTGTCTGCTTCCCGGACAATGTTAGGAAGATTGTTCCAAAGTTTTGGTGCTAAATAGGAAAAGGATCTACCGCAAGCAAGTCATTTTGATATTCTAGGTATTATCAACTGGCCAGAATTTTGTGATCGCAATAGACGTGAAGGACTATAAGTGCGTTAAGAGCTCGCTCAAGTACTGCGGAGCTAAACCATTTAGTGCTTTGAAAGTGATCAGCAATATTTAAACATTTATATGATGTTTAATAGAGAGCCAATGCAGTGTTGACAGAACCGGGCTAATATGTTCATACTTCCTGGTTCTGGTAAGAACTCGAGTTGCTGCGTTTTGGTCTAGCTGTAGTTTGTTTATTAACTGGGAATTATGGCAGGGCAACCACCCATAATAGCATTACAATAACCTAGCCTTGATGTCATGAACGCATGGACTAATTGTTCTGCATTTTTCATTGAAAGCGTATGACGTAATTTAGATGTATTTTTAAGATGAAAGAATGCGGTTTTACAGATGCTAGATACGTGACTTTCAAATGAAAGATTGGTATCAAAGAGCACACCCAGGTTCCTAACCGACGACGAAGACTTGACAGAGCAGCCATCAAGTGTTAGACAGTATTCTAGGTTATTACTTGAGGAAATGTTTTGTCCAATAACTCTGTTTTTTCAGAATTAAGTAGTAGGAAGTTGCTAGTTATCCAGTTTTTTTTTACATCAGCTATGCATTCCGTTAATTTTGTAAATTGGTAAGTTTCGTCAGGGCGTGAAGAAATATAGAGCTGAGTATCATCAGCATAACAGTGAAAACTAATGCCATGCTTCCTAATGATGTCACACAAGGGTAGCATGTACAGAGTGAACAGCAACGGTCCTAGTACTGAGCCTTGTGGTACGCCATACTGAACTTTTGATTGATAAGACATCTCTTCATTTACTGCTACAAATTGATAACGGTCAGATAAGTATGATTTAAACCATGCTAATGCAATTCCACTAATGGCAACATAATTTTCAAGTCTGTTTAAAAGAATGTTGTGGTCGATAGTGTCAAATGCAGCACTAAGATCGAGTAACACTAATAGCGAGATACAACCACGATCGGATGATAAGAGCAAATCATTTCATCACTTATGCTGAAAACACTTCACCCGTTCACTAAGCTGAACAGCCAATCAGTTCTCTCTCACTGATGGACACCGATTCAACATGATTCAGTTGACCAAAAGGCAGGGTCTGACTTGTGTCAAGAGAACACTCTGCAAAAACTGGGCCAGCTTACGCTCAAAGGCCCGACTGACGTTGACAGACCGCCGACTTAGTGTGTCAGGGGCTTTACACAAAATAATGTAAAGTCCGCACTATGTACTCATCTACACATCTAAACCATCATTAAATGTTTGCTGAACAAAAGATCTTAAGGATTGAGTCATAACTGCACTAGAAGTGTTTAATCTCTAATGAGTGTACTTGTCTGTGCAGCGGTGCAGAGGACAAGCATGGTTACATCTGGGACCGACACTACAACATCTGCCTGGCACGCCTGCAACATGATGATGTGGTCAACTCTGTGGCCTTCAGCCCAGCAGACCAGGAGCTGCTGCTGTCTGCCAGTGATGACTCCACCATTAAAGTGTGGCGCTCCCCACGCATGCTGCGCCTCACACAGCCCCCCCGACACCCGCCACGGGCTCGCAAACTGATCTCATCCTTGCTCGGCCAAAGAAGAGCTAATCTGAACGGCAAACCCTGACCTGGACACTGGCAGGTGTATCGAAACATAACAGAAAGACACTCCATGAGCAGAGAGGCATGTGTGAGGTCAAGAAACTGTGGACTTCTACATGGGTGCCTATGAGAAGAACAAGCGTACATGTGTTTTTTTAGTGGCCCTCTTACCGGATATAGCGTCCGTGACCAATAAATGACTGAAAAATGAAAAGTGATCTTTGCATAAAGAAACAACAAAAGAAAATAAGATTTTTGGATCACCATATTTGTGAAAGATTAGTTCTGATGCGCACAGAAACGTGGACATCAACAGGATATGTGACTTCAAGGGCAAAGAACCAAGGATTTGAAGAAAGATATAGGTCATATTCACATGTGAGTGTGTCCCGTGTGCAGTTGTAAGTCCATTTAACCTAGTCGTGGTGACTGAAACACCACCTGTGCATGTCTGCACGTTCATATATTTTTTTTAATGTTTTTTTTTTTTTTTTTTGCACCTTTTTTAGTACGTTACTAAAAAGCTTGACAACCAGATGATCAGAACAAGAACATGATCAGAGTATTTAAATACTCACAAAAAAAGGGAGAAAAATCTAAATTCTGGTACAAATTTACAACAGTTATGCGTCTCTGGTTTTTATTTGTGGTTTTATAAGAAAGAGCAGTTCAGTTTAACATGGTTACAGAATGACAATGTTTATTTCTACTCCATCTATGCCTTTATTACTGAAATCAATTGTATCCTTTGTGCATATGGATTTTGTCATACAGGATTTAACAATCATACTATACTGAAAATGTAAAAATTCCAAAGAAACTCAAAGCCTTCATGTTTGAACCTTTAGCCGTCACCTTTATACAATCATTCGGTTTTAACAATGCACCAGTGACGCACCCCTGTTATGGTAGCATATATTTATTTTATATGTACATCCTAGTGTGACATATGTCATGACTGTATGTGCAGGTTCACATTCACATTTATTCCTATAAGATTGTTAAAACTACCAAAAAGCTGAAGAAGAAAAAACTCAATTGCAGGTCCGACTGCAGGCCATTTCATTCTCCATTCTATATTTAATGTAGATGAGCTCTATGACTGCACAGCATTGAAACACTATGCAGCGCAAGGGTGCTTTGCTAATTTATACCCACAACTCATCTCCAGCACTTCACCTTCCTGTGTCATAAGCTTACATTTGTTTACTAGCATTTAATATTCAGCAAAGGTGCTCATTTGTTATAATCTCATAGATGTCATGAAATATGAAAAGCTCCCCATGGCTCACATATATGATCTATACATGTGAAGCACATCTGAAATATCTGTTACTTGTGCATTACGGCAGAGCATGAGAAAGTTTGGATCACAATGTGCAGCATTAGTCTCTGTAGTTGTGATCAGTGGTTTTGTTTTTAATGGACCTGGTTCCCTGTGTGGCATTTGTGTGAGCTTGTGAATCTGATTTTCCCACCTGCCCTTTGGCTGTTTGCCATCATTTTAGATTTTGTATTGTGGAATGTGTAAAATTTGTTTGACCCATTAAACAATTTTTCTTTTACCAGATACAGTGTACATTTTTTATTTTACCCAAAGCAACTAAAGATGTATATGCATTTTCCAGGCCTACTCTTTGGCAAAGGTAAAAAAACCATGGGACATAAAGACACTGTAGAGACCAATTGAATTAACTTTATTTATTTTTTCAGCAAGTTCAGCACACTTCAGAACCTGATACTATGCTTAAACGAAAGCAAAACGTTAACTAAAATGTTGTTATAACTAAAATCAGACTGCTTCAGTGAAAAGCTATCTAAATAATAAAATACAAACTAATATAAATGGATACATGAAAGCTAAATGGAACAAATTACTACATAGGATTAAATAAAGTTACATATTTTTCTGACTTTTTATTCATTTATCATAGAGAAATGAAAGAGAGAAAAAATACCTGTATTTCTTCTTTCCAACAAAAGCAACTATTTCTAATTATCCAAGTAGCATGGACTGTTATTTAACTGAACAGGATTTATACTGCATCCAGTTCACCGGTTGACTATATTCCATGCTGACCTAAAGTATATGTAAGTGATGTATATGTATACCTTAAGTAAGTGATGTTACAGGGAAAAAGGAGCTATTAGTATGTCTGGTCCATTTTATAAGGGCTTGAAGATAATTGAATGTCTACAGCTCAAAAATGTGTAGACATTTCATTCTCAAGCCCAAACAAAAAGAGCCAGACCTACGATCAGATGATGTTTACAAGTAGGCTAACAACATTGAATTTAAGCACTGGTTAGTCAAGATGTTTGGACATCTATACTATTCCTTTTTCCTCTCTTAATTAAATGAAATGTTGTTAAATATTGTAGCCTCATGCACATACAAGAGCTTGTCTATAAGAACAAACAGCACAATGATTCGTTTCTATGAGCTGATTCTCACAGCGCTCAGTTTATGGATATTAAAGTTGCTCTATTATTAAGTTGGTCACGTTTGTAAAATAAAAGCAGACTGATGACAAATACGTATCTATTTATACACTATATTTCCAGCAAAAGTGACCATGCCCCTAAAATGTCCTCAAAAATGCAGTTAGCATCCTAACAATATCCCACATTTTAAGAGCATGAAAAATCCTGCCAGCTTCACGGTCACGCAAAACTAAAATCTCAAATCTCATATGTAGACAATCAACATGTTATATTATGTTATTACATACGAAATAGGTATAGTTTAAATATGTGTACTATACATTTATATAATATAAATATGTATTATGATAATTAATATATAGTGCATATTAAATATTCAGTTACATAAAAATAGTGGAGTTATTGGTATTCAAGTCAGTTTGATCACTGCCACTCCATACATAGACATATAATATTATTATCAATGAAAATATTTCTTGGAACAAATATATGCTATTATAATATAATAATTTATATTGTATAGATTAAATAGTTTGGCTTCCGCAGCTGAGATATGAGATATAATAATAATACCATCCATTGTTATTATGAATAATGCTTTATAAGCCAGTGAGGTCGACTATGGCTTTAATAAAAATGGTGTCGTCTCTCAGATATGAGCTCTTGCCTGCCAGCTTGGCGAGGGGGCAAAAGAGAGGACAACCGCTGGCAATGTTCATCTCACTGATGGGTCTCTGGAAGGATGTGGAGCTCACGTCAGGCCTAAAGGCATCAATGATGTGCTCTCTGTTGTTCTGGTCCAAGAGCATTAATGTCACCTGGAAGGAAAAAAGAATTACAACCAATGTAATGCCAAGCTTATGTTCTAAAGGTCATATCGGACATCAGGTGACAGAATACATGTACTAACCCTTAGATAAAATAGTTATTACAACCACCACATTCATTCTCAACCATTTAACATTTAATAGTCAATTATTCATTAGATGTAATATTCTAACTACATGTATTCTACAGTTTATATATGTTGAATATTACAACAGAACAACCTCAACATTCAGTCCATGCAATAAGTGATTAATCCAAACATGAGTGGTGTGTGTTGTGATGCTTTAGTTGGTAGAACAACTCTAAATAAAAAAGTAAAACTAAAGAGTAAATGAACACCGGAAAGAGGAGTGAAAGCGTATCGGCTCATTACCTTCTGGCTGAAGGGCCACTTCAACAGTGCATCGTATTTGCCCCTCATGACCACAAAGAACAGGGAGAGGTGAGTGCCCCGACCTGTGCCGTCACCGTTCAGGTACAGTCTCAGACACATCTTATACCCATATTTACTGGAGTAGAATGCTGAAGAACAGAAGAAAGGTGCTGAACAGCAGGGTCAGAAATTAACTCAGGCAAAAACATCACCCAAAGGTGACTAAAATGCTTCACAAAAATCAGCTCCGAAAACAGTGAATACTTGAATACTCACACAAATGTGAAACATTTTTTTTTTAATTAATAGATTTAACTGAACTATGACATAAAATGCTGTTTTTACACAGACACATGTTATCAATTTTAATCGGTTGATGGAAAGGCATTTAAAAATGCATTTTCAAAAAATAACCTTCACATTAGCTTAAAAAAAATTCCAGTCAGGACATTTGCTAAGTGCCACAATGCTCTCAAGTTCCAGACGAGTTCTGCTTACAATTTACTATTTACGAAATGCAAAGTAGGATTAAAATTTATTGAACCAAGAACATTCTAGGACACAAGTTCAATCAGCAGCATTTGTGACAATGTTGAATACCACAGAAAATAATGTATAGTTATACTGTTATATAGATCACCCCTTGGTATCATGACAAATAACTGTAAAGCATGTACGCCCGGTAACTTTCGTACGATTTCCCCACATACCAAAAAGGGAGGAGACATAACTTCCTTATGTGGAGCTGAGCAGAGCATATCAAAGCTATGAGATTCATATTTCTGCCTTTAAATCCTCTGGACACTGGTACGGTTTACGTCCACTGTAAGTGTCTCATGGTAACCCTGATTTTTGCTTAAAATTTAAAAACAAACCAAAGGGGGAGTGGAAATAATTTTCTGTTCTTAAATCGACAACATGCAACCAACAACTGTTGATTGAGCTTAACCTGTACTGAACCTTGAATCTGATCTTAACCTTACCAGGTGAGAACATGGCAGGTGCTCGTCCTCCCACTGCGTCTTGTCTGCGACGAGAGAAGTCTGCTATTTTCCAAATGAACACTCCGTCGTATGTGCAGAACTGCAGCTCCCGCAAAGACTGATCGGATTCTGCTAACTGCAGATCTCGCATAGTTAAAGTCCGTTCCAGCTGTCGCACCTTCAAGAGTCACCAAACAGAAGAAAAACAGGGTTATGGAACTGACAAACATTCTGTCTTAGATGTAAGGTTGGCGACACTGGTACATTGTCGCCTATTGTTCTATGGTTATTGTTAATGGAGTAGTTCTGTCATTCAATTAAAATAAAAACGATTAACTCTCAAGCAGCAATGGTAGATCTGTAGTAAAAAGATGATATACTGACATTTGATGGATAAGTAAAAGCTTGTCTATTGTGTCTTCCTTAGACTTTCACTTTGGTATTGTACATGGTTTTTGGTTCACTGGTGTCTATAGTTCTGGTAATTGTTAAAAGAGTACTGTAGTACTCTGTAATAGTTCTGTCATAAAAGGAAAGATTAAAAATTTTGGTTGAACTACTCTTAACGCAAAACTGATTAATTAGCAGAACGTCCAGGACGGTTCCCACTTCATATCCCATGTGAATTAAAGGGTTACTTCACCTCTGGGAAGATGAATGTGTATTTGAAATAGGTCATTTAAGTAGAAGAAATGTGAAGAAATTTTTGAATTTGGAGCTTTCTAGACTGAGAAAAGCCAGAAAATGTCTTTTTGGCTTATGTGGAAGAAAGACAACAACTCCCAGAATGCACTTGCTTCGCTGCTTTAGGAGGCCACGCCTACCGGTAAGAGTGTACAGTTGAAAACAACAACAAGGCTAGCTAGTCTACGTGATGAGTTTGCCAGGGATTTACAGATCGCCCAAAATGTCCGGGATTCTGCTTTAGCGTTCTACAGTCGCCATTAATTCATCATGTTTACTGTGGCGAGCAGGACGAGGCTGACAGCCGCGGGAGAACGGCGCGAGGCCGGTGGCGTCATTACTGAGACGCGCCGGGTCTCGCATCTCTCACGGAGGAGCGGGAATTTTCTTAGCAATGTTAAAACGCACATCATCCGATCACTTGTTTAGCGTTCATGTAAACACTACATTCAGATTCACCAATCGGAATGAATTCAGTTAGATTGAAACAAGAGGTGTGCATGTAAACAATGAATGGCGACCGCAGAAAGCAAAAGCTGAATCCCGGACATTTTGAACGATCTCGCCCGCCGGACAAGTCCGGGAAAAGGAAGATGGTAACCCCTACTTACTCAGCTTTCTCCTACTATTCAGCTTTCTCCACAGAACAAGAGCCTGCTAGGTTAGCTTCCAAAGAAAGACGGCTGACACTGTGTACATTCTGTGAGTGAGATCCCACCCTCTATGGGCGGGCTGAAAACATGCGGAACAACGCCATCTACTTGCTGTAGTCTTTAGCCTCTGGCCAGAAAATCCTCCGATGACGCAAAATGACGATTTTTGCGTCATCGGAGGATTTTTTTCCAGACAAAAAATACATAAATCTCTTGTCTCAGGGGGATATGAGGGTGGAAAGCATGGTAATTCGAAAATACTACAGGTTTTCTACTAATACAAAGCTTAATGCTAAATCCTGAAGTATCCCTTTAAGGATCATGGCAGAGACAGCGGAGGCTCTTCTGCTGGGGAAGGAAACCTGTTTCACAAGTGTAACAGTCGACAGAAACAAATCTTGCTAACAACTGTTTTTCATAGTGAAGGCTTCCACTGCCAATCAAACACCTGAACTTTTAAAATGATAATACAAACGGACTATTAAGCTCCAAAAAAAAAAAAGAGAAAAATCAGGATAGTTTACCTAAAAATAAAAACATTGTCATTTACACAGTCCATGTTGTCCCAAACTTGCATGACTTTTTTTCTTCTATAGAACATGTCGCGCCCAAACGTAACGCACCAGCAATCAGCATTTTTTTTGCAAAATTCACTTACACAAACGTATCATATGGTTTCAGAAGTTGGACCACTTAATGTGTAATGCTTTTTGTTATTTTTGGAAACTGATAACATCTGTCCCCCATTCACTATCATTACATGGAAAAGTAGAGTTCCACGGAAGAAGAAAAAAAATCATACAGGTTTGTAACGACATGAGAATGAGTCATTTTTGTGCAAACTATCCTTTGAAGTAAAATGTTCCACCCGTCTGTTATAAAATAAGATTGATCAATACGTCATTATTTGGTTACCTGCAAGGTGAGAGCCTCGCATCACCTTCGGACACATAGCAGAGCATCAAAACCATCTCTGCTGTCCGAAAGAAAAAAAAATCCTATAAATCCAACTTGGCGTGCGTTTTTTTTTTGTTTTTTTTTCAGAACTATTTAAGTATATACTGTAATTCCTGCGAGG
The DNA here is from genome assembly GCF_964197995.2 of Scardinius erythrophthalmus. Taxonomy (NCBI): domain Eukaryota; kingdom Metazoa; phylum Chordata; class Actinopteri; order Cypriniformes; family Leuciscidae; genus Scardinius; species Scardinius erythrophthalmus. The sequence goes on along the minus strand of NC_138225.1, from coordinate 42,800,239 downwards.
TGTGCATAGTACCTTGTTTGACAAGTTCTCGATCTTATCCTGGTCTAGCCGATGTTGCCGGGACAGCGCCTCCAGGGTGAGGGCCGAGCGTTCCACCTCTCTGTTCAACACACAAACTATGTTCTCCAAAGCTGTGACTTTCTGCTGCACACCAGGAGCGCCTCCTCTTCCTGCATTATGGGCGGCAGCATCAGCCCCCGCCAGAGGTGCATCTTCAGGTCCGCGATACAATCCCAGCCCAGAATCTTCCTGCCACTCCACAGCCCCCTCGGCTCGCAGGCGCACAGAGGACAGCACAGCCAGCATGAGACGCAAATGCTCCATCACACTGGTCTGCTCATGCTCCTGCTGCTTACCGTTGTCAACCTAAAAACATTCATATATTATTAAAAAAAGGTTACAATAAAGCAAAAGGTGGTGTCATTTCTTTGATGTTAAAACACTTCATTTATGTTGAAAAATGACATATGGTTATCAAAGAGAAAGAAGGGTTAAAAATATAATTAAGGCAAGACACCACAGGTGAACAGGGTCAATTTAACTAAGATACCACTATGCTTCCCCAGTTAATTAATCACAGTACATTAGGACATTACATTTTGTATGACAATGTTTCTAAAATGGTATGTTTAAATGTCCAAGTGAGTCATTATCTAATTAAAATTTTTATTCATTTCCAAAAAGTGGAGATTTCTGTCTCACTGCATGAGAAAAAAAGGCTTTTACTGTAACTGAAATCTACGGATGCAAATAGATCAATTGTAATAAAATAAACACTGAAATGTGTATTTTTGATGTTTTCTTTCCATCAGTTTGTAAGATGTTGTTATAGGAGGAGAATAGTACAAAATCTAAAAATTGACCAGTGCTTTTGCCAGCAGTGTCTTGCCTTAGAAAAAGGGTTAACGACAATGCATCCTAAAAATTAGCTCTGCCACCACACTCCAACAACGGTGATCGCAAGGTCACAGTCCACAGATTGATGCATAATGAATAGAAAATTTCAGTTTTCATGTATGAAAGGAAGTCACTTTTAGTCAACATCCCCATCAGATGATAAATGATTATCTACTGCAGTTGACTCCCTTTAATAGCGCATTTCTAATATGCAATAGTTAAAGTAAATGTCTGATATTAGTTTTGGCAGAATTATATTATTAATGAGCTGTCAGATCCACAAGTTGGAGTGGCAGTATAACTGGTGGCAGGTCAGAAGAGGAACACTCTGGTCCAGAGACGAGTACGTTGTCATATTAAATGTCATTCCAATCACTGCGATTTCAGGAGACAAAACTTGCAGAAGCCAAATCAAATTTAACAAGTTTAAGTTTACTTTTTATTTTATTTTTGTTTTGACATTTCCAATATTAGCAGATCAGATTCACTGGATTAATAAGCAATTGATATTAAAATGTAAAACGTTAAGCAAATGTTAAGATGAAATCTCATAAAGTCACCATGAGCTAAATACTATTCACTACAGCATTAGGGCTGTCTGAACCAGCCACCGCGGCAAACGGACCAGGAGGGGCAGCCCTGGGGCGGATGCTTGGGACAGCCCTGGTGACGTCATTACTATTTATCTTCACCCCCACCCTCCCCAACTTGTTCAGGCACCACTGAACTTCAACAAAAATACTTTTTAGCTCCATTTCCTGAATTGAAGCTGCCTGAGCTCATTAAATGTGCTTATACTTTGCTTGTATACTTTTACTTATTCTGCAGTTTCCCCACCTCTTCCACTGGACACACCCTTGACTCTATTCCCAGAGCACAATATCTGTGATGAGCACAGGCACTACCCACTGCACCAATACTGTGACCACCCTCTTGATGACCTAACTGACCAACTTTCATTTTAGATTGCTATGTTTCTACTGCAGCTCTCCATTTGTGCCAGTTTATTCTCTGACCAGTAGAGGGCACGTTCTTAAAAAGAGGTGCACTGGGGAAATCCTTTGACTTTCCTTGAAGACTTCAGAGGTAGGCAACACTTCATTTTAACTTACTAACTGTGATCTCAACAGTAGAGAGAAGAGGTGTGAATTTATGATATTACATGCATTACCGTCTGAAATGCATTTCCCCGAATGACTCACCAACTTTACATGTTCACTGATTACAGTGCTGCATATATTTCTTAACCGAGAGTTTGGGACTTTTCTAACCCACACTCCAAACTATTTACATAGTTTGGTTTTATTTTAAAGTCATGTGGAAAAAATGCAAACTGAGAGACAAAATAGATCCCACTGGTCTGACTAAGTCAGACAAAATAATCTAAAGGCTTTTGAAAGTTATGACACATTTCAGAATGACTAAAGGCCCGTTCACATTAAGATGGTAACTATAACAATAAAGATATCTGTAGTTTTAAAAATCGCTCTAAATGTAAAAGAATAGCAGAATGACGATAACGGCACTGAGAAACAATATCGTTGGAATCATTTTCACACTTTTTTTTCTAGCTGATGAAAGAAAAAACATTGACATCCATTTAGAATCCATCCTACTTTAAAGAGATTTAGCATTCAACCCCCTTAACTGTCACCGCCCTGCTAGCAGGACGCTTGGTGCTCTTTTTTATTTATTGCCTCTTTTTTCTATCACATATTTTAGTAATCATCATAAATTAGGCATCATTTGAAAGCTTAAACACTCTTAATTCATCCTGTGAAAACCGTTATGTAATTGGACATTGCGTTACCATTGAAATGAGACTTTACATTCTTTTAGCGGGCTCCTCCCTAATAAAATGAGTGGGCAGTTTCGTGTTTCATATTACAAAAAAAAAATATTTTATAATCAAAACTTTTTTAATCTTGACAAAACACATATCGTCGGAAAGGTCTAAGACTCAAGATATTTCATATTTCATATTTGGTGAAAGGAATGTATTAATTTTTTAAAAGAGAATGCATCCAAAAAATTCAATTGAATGTGGGTGTCACCCGTTGTCTATTTTTGGTATTACGCCAAACAAATCTCATTGGAACTTACATATTTGTGATATCAACTTCAAATTTGGAACACAACTTGGTTAAGCATATGACTTTGATTTTATAGCAAAACATTTTTAGTAAAATATATTTTTATATTAAATATAAAATATTAAGAAGTACCGTACCTGCAAACAACAATTTATACAGAGCCTCAAACCTTTTAGAACTCCAATTTGTAGCCGATTTTCAATGGAGCGGTCAAAGTACTTCCTAATACAGTGTATATTAGGAAGTACAGTGTGTGACAGCCACATTGAAAACTAGCTACAGTTCAAGTTCTAAAAAGTTTGAGACTGTGTGTTACTCTAGTGAAAACACCATAGTGAATCAATCAGTGCAAACTTGCATGAAACTATATGACACAAAACAAAACTGATGGTTCAGCTATGAAGATAAAAAGCAATGTGGGTTTTAAGTGGTCGGATGTGCTGTTCAGAAAAAGCATGTAATCATTTTTAAAATCCGCCCTTTAAGGTTTTTCGGAAGAAGCTCAAAACATTTCCACCCTTCTATTCAGAATTGACTCAATGTCTATTCTGATCCAAAATGCATTCATGAGAAACAAATACACACCACTGCCCTGCAGCCAATCTCACTGAACTGGCACGCCGACTTTGACTTTGCACAAGATTTGGTGTGCTCTTGAAACTGCAAAAAAAAGAAAAGAAAAAGTCAGAGAAAAAAATAATAATTTATGAATGAAAATAATTCCTCTATTAAAACTGACATACATAGCAGATTTGTATTTTATGATGATTTTAGTACAATTTATGACAGCACGTTACTAGCAATTGTGTGCGAATGAAACAAAAAACATAGGCCAATATACTTTCAACATTCATACTGATAAATACCACAATTAAAGCAGAAATAATGTCTGGCTGAGAACAGAGACCAACCTTCTCTCTGGGGATTTTCTTTTTACCACAGTCTTTGCATTGCATGGGGAATTTCTGACATATTTCATCATGGGCCTGAGACAGAAAAGAGTAGTGTAGGAGGGGGAATCAGTAAAGATGATTTAACAACTATTTCACCTGACCTTTCTGCTATGTTGCTCAACCGCTATGCATTACCTATGCATATAATTTTTAAGCTACGTTCATGAATGAAAGAGATCAGCGGCTTTCAAGCTCCAATAATAAATAATAAAAAGTACCATAAAAGTAGTCTATATAACTTGCATGATAACTGTGTGAGGAACATAAAGAAAGCTGCTATTCATTGACATGTTTGTACTTTTCTCTCTAAAAATGCCAGTCACTATACAAGTTATAACTTTTATAATATGGAAATTAAGCTTGAATATTCTGGCAGAGGTGAAAGTAAATCATGAGAGAAAATTATCAATTTTGGTTCAACTACCCATTCCATCATGAATTCAGCCACATTGGTGTATAATGCAATTACCCTTTACCATGGCAATTTATTATTGCAACACATTGAGTCTGTTGGCACATCAAACATTAAAAGTACAGAATGTACACAAACCACAGACCAATCAACAGACCACTTCTAGGGCTAAGGGCTCTTACCTTAATTTCCTTAAAGTTGAATGTGACCTTGCAGTATTTGCAGTTCAGGGTTCTGGCCTCGCATTCCCGCTCATTGTGGCGGTCTTTCTCGCTAAGCAAGATGACTGCTTGGCATGCTTCACATTTTACACGTTCAAAGTCACAACGACCTTCGTGTTGACCCTAGTGAAGGAAAGAATTATCTGTAAATTTCTAGCAGGAATGTTGAAAGGAAAAATATCATAGTTAGCTTAATATGTATGACTGCCAACTCTTGAATTGTCTTTCATGTGCCCCATTTTCAATTATCTAGAGACTGTTAACAGCTTTGTATAGCTGCTGTTCATTCAATTTATTCCCATGTTATTTGTATGCATTTCCTGTTTTCAAGTTAGTAAATGGTCACAAGACATCACTGGTTGAAAGTACATACCGACCTTGTGATTAGAACAAGACCAGAACAACTGTGTCTGCATTAGCCCCAAAAATTCCTGTTAATTTACACAATTTCCAAAATCCCTTAGATGTGCTTAAAGGGATAATTAATAAAAAAAAAAAAAAAATATATATATATATATATATATATATATATATATATATATATATATATATATATATATTATTATTATTATTATTATTATTACAAATTTCTGGTTTGGAACAACATGAGGTATATAACAAACATGTATATAACATAAATCGATGTTAAAATCATGTTTTTGGAAATTGTGAACTAACATGAACAAACAATGAACAGTTTTTTTTTATTAACTAACGTTAACAAAGATTAACAAATACAGAAACAAATTAATTTCTCATGGTTAGTTCATGTAAATTAATACATTAGTTAATGTTAACAAATTAAACCTTTTTGTAAAGTGTTAACGTTTGTGCTTCACTACCTCTTCATACTATTAGTTTCCATTCTCAGTGTCTAGATCAAAGGTCAAACAATTGTAAAGCAGCAGTGTTGTGCAATTGCCTATTCATGAAACATGATATATATAATAACTCTAGAGTTACTCAGAAAGGGTGTGGTAAATGCCATGGAAGTTATATCTGTTACTCAGAAAAACCAAACAAGAAGATTAGCTTCAAGCTTGTTTGGTTAGACACACCCACTTTTTTTTTCTCTTCGAATTTCAAAAGCTGCATTTCAAGCAAGAACATGTTTTGTTAGATGCAAACTGTGCAATCAAGTTCATGTGAAATGCTGCTCGAAACATTTTACTTCCATAATGTGACGTATTTCTAGGTGAAACATCACAGATCAAAGACCACAGTTTCAAAGATGAATAGACAACATTGTAGCTTTCGGCAGTCTGTAAAAATATACCTCATATTTCTCGTCAAATCTAGTTGTACAGTCAACCGCAAAGCTCTTTCCCATTGTGGATGTGTCATTGTGTGTTTTTCGCGGTAATCACACTGAAAACAAACACTGCCCAGTCTTTTTGCCACTTAGTGGGCGTAACTGCAGTGACTGAATTTAATGAATTTAGCAGCATGTCAACATGAATTTAATACATTTTAAGGAAGTAAAATTTGATCCCATTTACTTTCTAAATGGATCTTATTGTGAGCAATTTATCAGTGCAGATTATTCAAAAGAAAATAAATTGTGTCCTGACTCCTGATCCAATTAATTCCCACTAGATAAAAATCAATGGGTTGCTAACGACAATTTATGTTGACTTTACTGTCCAAAAGTACCCTCAAATTAATTCTGGAACAATTGACCTGGGAAAACTATTGCAAAAACTTTTAGGGGAATTTCTTGCTTTATCTCTTTAGTCACCATGTCTCCCACACAGATGAATCAACACTGATTCAGAGAGTGAGTTATGGCTTCAGAACAGCTTTAGTCAGGGTTAAGGTTACTTAGTCACTAAATAAGTCAAAACAGAAGAATGCAGTCAGACTTATGCTTTTACCAGCTAAATGGAAGTAAAAAACCAAGACAAAGTTAAACTAGTTTCAGGTTTTTAAAAATAAGAAAGTCAGAATGGAAACTTGGCAAGCATTTTTGTTAGCAATCAAAATCTGTTATTTTCACAGGCACAGGCACAAATTATAAATAATTATACATAAATTATTTCTTTCATCTTATGCAATCAAATACAATTATAACACTAGCATATCCACCAGCTGTCAAATACCGTAAACTATTCAGTAGACCTGTTTAAAAAAAATATTTGATGAAAATTAACATTTTGAAATGATTTACAACATACCACAAAACTCTTTGAAATGAAAATGAAGCCTTCTCGACTTAAAAAAAAAATATATATATATATATAAACTAACTATAATTAAATTATAATTGCACAAAATGGCAATGAGAGTTATTATGGTTTTAGCATTATAAAAATACAAAAACTACACTGCCCAAAATAATGAGCTTTTAAAAACAACTTGCTTTTCATACGGTAATGCTGGTACTTTCCAGCTAGCTCTGGGACTTTCCGAACAACCCCCATCCTTCCTGCTGATGATGAACTCTGTGAGCAGTCATTATTCTTTTTTTAAAGTATCAAAGTCACGACAAGACTTTCTATTTGAAAGTCAAGTCAAGTCCCCTTTATTTATTTAGCTCTTTAAACAATACATATTGTTGCAAGTCGTCAGGCCAGTTCTCGTCTGGCCAACAAACGAACACGTGTCATTATGATTCAGGCTGAATCACAGGTTAGAATTCAGATTGGCATCGGAATACAGTATTCAGATCAGGTTATTTGCTTAACGGCTGGGTTTGGTTTGAAATATGTGCAGAGTCACTGTGAGACAGCCTATCATGGTAGTTTGCATTTAGAAATGAAGAACATTCTATATGACAACAGGCTAGATGAACTATGTTCTTACCTCATAGTCTTTCAGTGTACCAGACCAACAACAACCATCATTTGGGCATTTAGCAGGCAAGCTATCAATTTCTCTTCGTGCTGCATTGTCAGGAAATGCCTAGGGGGAGTCAAAGACCATGGATTTTTTCATTAATGAATACCTTTTGAAATTGTAATCCTGTACATGTCATTATGGAGTTTTTTTTCTCCACTGTGTAATTCTACAGTACCTTTGCAGTGTACATTTGGCAAGAACAGGAATGTATACACTGAATAGGAGTTACCAGGAATTTAAAAACAATGTTAGATTTCCAAGAGGTATCATTTAAGAAACATAGCTTACCACTGTAATATTGAGCATAGACATCGCCTCTTCAAATATACCCTCAGTGCGACAGGCTTCGCAGGGTATGGGCCCTGAGCTAATGAAGAGGAAAGATTTTACTTTAACAGTGCAGGAGAGGAGACCATGGGGAAAAAGGCAATCAAACAATAAGCACTTTAAACACCACAATTTTGGGAAACCATTAATACGCAGGCTTTTCTTTCCTCAGGCCATTTATGAAACAAGAAGAAAGAAGTGCTTTGATAATGGTAAAACTGAAGTGAAAGCAGCATGTGTGCAGAAATACATACAAGTAAAGTATTTGTGAAGAAGGGTAAGTATGTTGCAAGAAATGTTGGAAAGCATTCAAGAAAGTTTACCCATATTCTCTTTTTATTAGTGTTGCACAATATACCGGTACTAGAAAGGTATTGTGATACCCTGCTTTTAAAAATGGTATGGCTCCTCATTTTACTAGTACTGGTACTTTAAGAATGGCAGCGTTTTAATAAGAGCCGTATTTCCTGAGTTGCATTGACATGCAACAACAGGGCAGTGTGTGTCCAGCGCTTTGCTTCCACTCTCTGCAGACGCACTGGCCATGCCAAACTTTATATATCTGCACAGCACAGGACTGCTTAAAGTTATGGACATGTGAGAGTGATTAAGAAACATGCATGAATGAGAAAATAAAGTGTGGTACATTCTTGATGTTATTAAGTTATTAAGCGGAATAAGCCTCGAAAAATAACTAAATTAAGTACTCACACTACACTCGAAGTGTACAGAACACGATAACAAAGTAAAGCGCTTCCAGGTTTTACATCTAAACGCCAGCTCACCATTGACCAGCTCCTGCATCAGCATCACACGCATGTGTCGTGGTGCTCACATGAACAGCGTCGGCCATTAATTAGCTGGCATTCTGGCGTAGAACCCGGAAGCGCTGTACTGTGTTTACTACACAAATAGCGTAGGAGATCTGACACAGAAGAAAAGAAATTGTTGAATAAAGTCGTTATTTTAAGTCGCTTCATAACATTACATTTGAACCACTGTTGTCACATGGACTATTTAAACGATGTCTTTACTACCTTCGTAGTTGTACCTGGGCCTTGAAAGTTGCAATTACATTGTTGTCTATGGGGGATCAAAAAGCTTTCGGATTTAATCAAAAATATTTTTATTTGTGGTCTGAAGAGGAAAACAGTCTTACGGGTTTGGAACGACATGAGGGTGAGTAATTAATGACAGAATTTTCATTTTTGGAACTAACCCTTTAAACAGATAATCGAAATGTGTGTCATAGGATCCGGGCATTAGGTTTCTTTCATTATGATTTCTTTGGGGGGTTTTTTAGGGGATAAAATGCTCAAAAAGCAGGGCAGGTACACACTGTGTCAAGTGAGAGACTTCATTTTTATAAAATAAATTAATAAATAAAATAATGAATTATAAGGTTAACGTTGGTCATTTATCATTCAATTAATTTTCCTGTTGTTTTAGGTTTTTTTAGGTTGCGGTATCAGTTCAGTAGTAGTATCGATATATTTTAGTCAGGTATCGTATCTAAGTCATAATTTTGGTATTGTGACAACACTACTTTTTTGGCCACATCCTATGGGTGCGTTTCCCATAAAATGACATAATTCACTGCTTAACTACCATAGTATTATGCATCGTTGAAGAAATCAACAAGCTTTTGAAAGCTGTTTTGAAACTGTATTGTCGCAAATTTGTAATAACTTCTTTAAATTAATCCGTTTCAAATCAAATTAATGCTGATTTTTTATATAGATTACGGACATGGCACCTGAGGACTAATTCTCATTTTGCTCAGTTATTTTACTTTATTTACAGATACAATAATAGGCTCCTTGTTACCTATAGTGCACATACTCACATGCGCACTCTTCACAATCGGTGCTTTAAATCTCTTGACAGTTGACAAACTAAAAGACATATGTTCGAAATGAACGATATACTGTAGATTGTACTGAATGTGAGCTTGCTTATTTTGCTCAAGATAAGGATTTATTAAGCATTTAAGAAACTGCTTCTAACCACTGGTAAAGAGCTGTCATTCCAACCACACAACTTTGCTGTTTGCAAATGTTCGTTGGAACTATGGTTTCGGGAAACACTGACTCGTTGAACTATGCTGATAACGACCATAGTTGGCTAACGATGCTTTTGGGAAACGCAGCCCTGGCTCACATATTATAAGGCTTCAAAGGATGCTGTATACAAACTGACATTTATCTGAGTAAAGGAAGGGTAAGCAGATGTATCCGGCTATACCCCAACATTTCTTGCAACTGAAAATGAAACAACATTTAAAGTTTTGAAAAACATTTCTTGAAATTTAAAGACTTCTAAAATATGTTAAATCGTTGATATTTGTTATTCAATTGAACAAGGCATGTAAAAAAAAAAAAAAAAAAAAAAATCAGGAATGCTATTTGTGAACAAAAACCAATCGAAAGGGGGCAAAGTATAAGTTCAGTTCAGCATGGAGGTCTTTCCCGGTTGCTTTTTGCTATTTCTTGCGTTTCTTTGTTGATCTGTAGACATTTTAATAATGGTTGTTTAAGGTGAAAGACTTTAGAATAAAAGTCACCACCAACTGGTGTAATCATGTAACTTACAGAAAGTCACAGAATAATTCAGCGAAGAAACCTAAAGTTTTTAGTGTCACTGGGATGAAACGAAATTCCCACTCCAACGAACACAAAATTTGTTCACAAAAATTGGAAGAGCTGGTGAAAACAGAGATTTTCTTAGAAGGCTTGTGCTGAGATGCCTATGCACAAACCAGCATTGTTCTTTGAAACCACAATCACCAGCACACAGACCTCGGACAAGCTCCTGCCCCAAACATTTCACTTGCATCCTGGCATGAACGGAGACAACAGATTTTTCACGGCACTTCCTTTCACCAGGGTTCCTCATCTATACCTTAACTGCATATTCTTTAATAAAGTGCCCTCTGGAGTTATTTAAAAGCCTCATATGCTCCAATATAGCTATTGCGGGCAGCCGACATAATGGAACATTTTGTAAATTTGCTGACATCACTTTACACTAGAAAAAAAAATTGACCAAGCAACTTGTTACCAGGCCAAAAGATGATGGCACATGAGATTTGTGTGAGTGTGAGAAACCTGTAGCCATCAGACATTAGCCTAATGATAACCATTTTTGGGGTCAAGTCTCCTAATGTCTTGTACTGTTAAACGTGGATGAGAATATGCAAATGGAAAATAATATGCAGATGACATTATGCATAGTAAAACGAGGTGTTGTAAGCTCCATATATGGTTATTTCGGGGAGGAGATGGGGTGGAGATGCATGTATAGAGGTCGACCGATATGTTTTTTTCTCTGGCCGATATTTAGAAATTGGGGCAGCCGATGGCCGATATATTTGTTTGAATTATTGCGCTACTATTCTATAGTGCTTAGACTGTTTTTCACGCATGTAAAATGGAAATGGAAATATCTGCACGAGTTTCTAACATTTACAGATAAAGAATATACCTGTGAAATGTAAGTTATGCACTGAGGAAAGCACTACATCTCAAACACATTAAACAACACAATTATCTATCTATCAGTCAGCACATGTATCTTATACCCCTCTATTGTAAGATGCTTTGGATAAAAGCATCTGCTAAATGCATAAATTAAAAAAATCTACATTTTAAATACTCAACAGCCCCTTCTCACCAAACTCACAAAAGCAGGTGGTTTTGGCAAAATTACTACATCCTTCCTTGCTCGCAAAGCAGTGGGGATGTGGATAAGAGGAACTCTGTGCAAGCTCTGCCGAGAAACCCTGACAGGAACCACTAAATATTTATTCTGATTTGTTTCAACAGGTTATGACCAGGAGTTCCTTTAAAGCAGTGGGGGGACGATTGGTGGAAAAAAATAAACTGCTGGACAATGCAGTCCTACTGTACGTTTACTAGTGATATAACACCAAATATAGAATGTTTATTCACAAGACCAACCCCTTTAATAATTCACAAGAAAATGATTAACGTAAATTATAACTGACTGTCTTAAAACTTTGAACAGCGGGAACTGACGTCACTGCCATTACAACATAGGCTGAGGTGCCTCACGTGATCCAAGTTAGCCGTTACACTTTCTCCAATGGTAAGAGATACACACCCTCTCATCTCCTTATAGTAAGACAATCCTGGTATTTCTCATTTCTGTCCTGAATATGTCCCCTATCGATAACACTCAATTCAGGTTTTCAGTCTCTACTAATGAGCTGTCAGAAATGATGTGGAAGTTATACAAAATGTGTGGTGGTTGGGTAATGCATCGGGTGATGACTGAGGATGGGTGTGACAGGGACCTCATGTTCTTACATGTGTTGTTAAGTATCAAGAAAATATTTTTTTATAAAAGCAATAAGCTTTTTTTAATTATTTGTATTACTCCACTGGTATATAGCTAGAATTTAGAAAAATAGCTTTTTTGGCATGCTTTTCAAACAGCAAATTTAATTCACAGTCATGGACAATTAATTCAACCACTTTTGAATTTATTTAAAAAAATTTGCTATGGTTGTAATTTTAGTATGAATGCTACAAAGTGGGTAATAAAATACCCATTCATTAATAAATAACTATAAACACAGCATTAGTTATCTAGTATTATAGTATCTAGGGCTGTCATGATTACTCGATTAAAATCGAGCGCTCAGTTTAAAAAAAGTCCTTGACTGAAATTTACCCATGTATGTACGTAACGCTTTAATATATAGATGCATGCATGTTACGCATTTCTTCCAGCGGCTCAGGGCGGCTCCGTTCAAAGTAAATGCTGCACCTCATGAACTCCGTCTCTGCATGTGCTGTTTGTTTGTGTTTCCAATAATGTGCATTTGGGAAAGCATATGAAGTCTGACGCGCTTTGCGTTTATTGCAAAGTGTTGCACTTTTATCATTTACATGCCTGGAGCTTGTCGAGCTCGACAGCTCGGTTAACAAACTTTTCAACCTTTTTAAGTTTGGGTTGCTTATACTGTAACGTTCATCTAGGAACCCAATGTGTGCAATTTCACCAACACAGGAGAATACATCAATATGTTTCTAAATATGCAAATTGTTGTTCATCACGATTTCAAAATAAAAGTTTAAACCCTCGCTCTGAGTTTGCATGTTTTGATGTCCACATGTTATTGTTCAAGAAATTACAGTGGCTATACCATTTCTATCATAAAGAGTTGGACACATATTAAATATTAAGTACACATTAGAATAAATGTTGATAGGCCAATATTAAATGAGGATTTGATCATGCTGTAAAGTGTAACAACAACAATCACCAGGCCGTTGGCACCCTCTGCAGGCATTTGTTATTAAAAGTAATGTAAATAATTTGATTGTTGTTCAGTGTTGTTCAATAAAACCTTATGATTACTTGCATTTGATACTTTATTTTAACAAATTATTTTGCCTGCTTGTTATTACATATGTAATTTAAGTCATTTTAAAGGCTATTGTTCACTTAGGTATATTTTTATTACCACAAAAAAGTATTTGATTACTCGATTTATCATCAAAATAATCAACCAATTACTCGATTACCAAAATAGTCGTTAGTGACAGCCCTAGTTGTATCATATAAATACTTGTCCTAATAGGATAACAACTAAACGTTGACAATAATTAATATAGCCAAATGAATGACACCAAGGTAAAGCTCACCAAAGACATATCCACATAGGTAGTATATCCAGATGCAAGGAGAACCCTTTGGGTTAAGAGGCAAAAGAGTGGATGAACATCAAGCAAAAGGAGGGATTTTTTCCATCTAGCTACAGTGCAGTGGTAGATTAAAGAGATTGGGAATGTCCATGGAGAGGGTGGCAATTAATGCAGAGCATGAGGCGGAAGGTTGCCCTGGGTACCTGGTGAGTTGTTTGAAACAGAACACACAGAAGCGATGTCCACACTGTGCTTGGAAAGGTTTCCTAAGAATCTCTTTGCATTGCTGGCATTGATATTTTGGTTCCATGGACACCGACAACACTTCTCGAGATATCCCAGGCAATGTGGAGTCCAAAGAGGATGGTAAAGATGGACGTGCCATTGCCTTCCATTTACCCACAGTGCCAGCAGTGCTTATCATCTGTAAAAATGTAGAGCACAACTTATCAGAACAACAGAACAAAATTGTTTAAAGTCAACATGAAATTACATTTACAACACATTTTACTTCCATTATATGACATATTTAGTGAAGACCAAAATAAGAATTTACAGTTGACTGAGGAGGGCTACGCCTGATACACCTTCAGTCCCCACGTTTTCTTTTTCAGGTCTACTGTTTGCTTTTGTTACCAATTGCCATACCCTTTATTGTATTAACTGCTGTTAAATTACTGCATTAACTATTAGAAAATATTAGCACGCCTACATTTTTAATGCAGTTGTAAAATGCGGTTGGTATAAAAAGTGCATTAAGCCGCAAAAGAGGCACTGTTCCCTTTCAAGGGAACTCGTGTTGCGTCGAGATTGACGCTGTGGGAACACACTGCATGATTGTGTCGTAAAGCACTTGTGAAATCAGTCCAATGGCGTATAGGCAGGTGACGTCATGGCAGGAAGCTATAAAGCGCACCCAGACCAAACATTGGAAAATTAAATTAAATAATATGTACTCATCTGATCTTTGAGGAATTAGATGTCTGTATTAATATACTATTCAGCCTTTCATCCAGGCCGTGTTTACTTGTCTGGTTGATCTTTGGCTGCATTTAATTCTGAGGAAATAAATGGTGAAATTCCTGGGGGGAAATGGATAAGGCCTCGATCATACCTGACGTGTTTTTTGCAGTGAGAGGCGCCTTTTTTCAATTGGTTTCCTATGGCAGTGAGCGTTCTGCACGCTGTTTATGTGCCTGCTGCGCCTCACGTTTTTGCAGTTGAAAAAAAAAGCAACTCCGAGCGGAAAAAGCACCCGACGTCATCGCGTTTTTTTCCACTGTCCAATTGAATGAATGGAGAGGCGGGTCTTCCGTTTTAGTGATAAAAGCTACAGTTGCTTGAACGGCCGGAGATTGCGATGATGGAGGATAAACTTGTGGTGCTCTCACGGGTTACCAGGAGCTTAACGACTTCACGAACCGTAACCACCACAATGTTAACAGAAAGTAAATAAAGTTAATAAAAGGCTGATTTGACGTTTACTTGACTGACAGGACATCTGTTTCAGTGGTTGCCTAGCAACATAAAAAACGCAGCGCACTGCTGTGATGGTTCAGTGCTGTGCACCTTGCGTTTTCGAACCTGCAAACGACCTAACCTGCGTTAGGTGTGATCGGGGCCTAACACCTCATTATACGGTGCCCATCTCCCTTTGGTGCCTTCAGGGGCCGTTCTGCCAACCGCAGCGGTCTCCAGTGAGTTCTAGTCTCAGTGTCTGACTCGCAGGAGGAAGGTTTTAAGAGGGGCCACCTCGGTTGTTTCCTGCCAGTCATCCGTTTCAGGACACTGGATTGGCTACTCGAGCTATGCTAGAGACCAGTTTCAAGAGGCTGGTTCCTTTAGTAATCTCAGCTGTAGTCGTCTTGGGATAAGACAGATCTGAGGACCATGATTATCTCGAAAAAAGGCTTTGCGAAGAGAGCAGTCCCCTTTGGGGGGAAGTGAAGTGGTTAACACCTCACTATACAGTGCCCATTTCCCTTTGATGCCTTCAGGGGGGCGTTCTGCCAACCCCACCACCTTGTGTGCTTCGGGGCACAACGGTCTCCAACAAGCCCATATCTCCATGTTCGCCCAGAAACGTAGCGGCACTGGGATGCTCACCCCCTCTGAGGAGGGCCTCAGAGCAATCAGTTTGGCTGTTCCCTGCCACTTCGCCGCTTCGGGGCACCGAATTGGTCGCTCGAGTAACACCTAAACTAGTCTTGAGAGACCGGTTCTCTTGGCAGCGTGGGAACTTATGCCAAACATATGTCCACAGAAGCAGAGCGTTTGCTCACGAGCCCCCACTAAAAGATGGGGGTCGGGCTGGCACTCTCAACCGCAGCCTTCAATGGGTAAGACGGATCTGAGGACCATCATTATTTCCAAGAAGGCTGCGGGGAAAAGGTAAATAAAAAAAATAAAATAAAATAAATGCTAAATTAAAATTGCGATTCTCCAGATTTATCCAGAGTTGTGCAGCTCTACATGCATGATATTGTTATCATGGGCACTTCAAAATACTGTGAATTTGTAATTATTCATTACAAATTATTCTGCATTTTAGAATATTATTCTTATTTTAAGAATACTTTTCCCATCAACCGTTTAATATGCACAAAATGTACATTGTGGGCACACACACTGTACATGTTACCCTTAAGAAATATCATTAGGAAGCATGGCATTAGTTTTCACTGTTATGCTGATGATACTCAGCTGTATATTTTGTGCACCCTGACGAAACTTAATTAACGCAATGCCTAGCTGATATAAAAAAAAACTGGATGACTAGTAATTTCCTACTATTTAATTCTGAAAAAAACAGAGATTCTAATTATTGAACCAAAAACCTCTGCACGTAATAATCTAGAATACTGTCTAACACTTGATAGATGCTCTGTCAAGTCTTCGTCGTCAGTTAGGAACCTGGATGTGCTCTTAGATATCAATCTTTCATTTCATAACTAACGGAACAGTTAGTTAATGCATTCATGACCTAAAGGCTAGATTATTGTAATGCTCTACTGGGTGGTTGCCCTGCACGCATAATAAACAAACTAGCCTACAGCTGGTCCAAAACGCAGCAGGTAGAGTTCTTACTAGAACCAGGAAGTATGAACATATTAGCCCAGTTCTGTCAACACTGCATTGGCTCCCTATTAAACATTGCATACATTTTTTAAATATTGCTGATTACTTACAAAGCACTAAAAGGTTTAGCTCCCCAGTACTTGAGCGAGCTCTTAACGCATAATAGTCCTTCACGTCTATTGCGATCTCAAAATGTTGGCCAGTTGATAATTAGGGATGTATTCGAATTTTCGAATATTCGATCTGTAATTTTTATTTGATTTTTATTGAATTTTACTACGTTGCTTTGCTGGCCGTTAATGTAGTGAATCCATGATAAATCCCAAGCACTAACTCGCAGTTATAACTCAATGCATTGGGTGGCAATGTGCAGAGTGTTGATTGAATTTGATCACATAATGTCTGCCTCGCGAAGTTTGGAATTACTTAGATGAAAATGATATTACAAAATGGAAGTACTTTTAATCAAATTAATTAATGAAATGAGTTATCATAATATCACCACCACAATGAGAAATCACATGAAATCCAAACAGCAGTAGACTGAGGAAAGACAGCTGTCCATCACTGCATTAACGACTGCAGGTAAACAATGATCAGATATATCTTCTGATAAAAATAATAATTTTGAGACATATACTTTCCTTAAGTTTCGTTGAGGGAGACAGGTTTAAGAACAGAAAACGCAAAGTGCTTTTAGAAACTTCGCTTAGCAAACCGTTATCTTTGTGTCTCTGCAACGTCAGTCAGCGCAGCGCGTTTTCTCACTCGAGCGTGTGGATATTATTGTTTTTATCAACAACATGAACATGTGAAACAATATAAACACGATAACCATATGCTGACTCCAGTGCATGTGTACGGTCTGTATGATAACTGTGCAGTCTGCTTTATTAGCGTTTTTTTTTTTTCGTTCGCGCTGCTTGAGCTTAAATGCTTTTGTTCTTATTTTTTGTTTACACATATTGTTTGTTTTCAACTAAAAGAAAACCTTAAAATATAAGCTTAATGTGTATATTGCCTAATCGTTAGCTTGTTCAGAAATGGTGACAAAAACTTAAAAAATATCGTTTAATAAATGTAATAACTTAATCAATTTAATAAATAGCCTAATATATTTATTAAATGTAATTTAAATAAATGAATATTTGATTTTTATGAGCCCAAATATTCAAATACAATATTTTTGAAAAATGCCCATCCCTATAGATAATACCTAGAATATCAAAATCGACTGCTGGTGGTAGATCCTTTTCCAATTTAGCACCTAAACTTTGGAACAGTCTTCCTAATATTGTTCGGGAAGCAGACACACTCTGTCAGTTCAAATCTAGACAAAAAACACATCTCTTTAACCTAGCATACACATAACACATTATCAACTTCTATAATTCAATGTTAGGCTGCATAAACTAGGTCAGCCAGAACCGGGAACACTTCCCATAACACCTGATGTACTCATTACATCATAAGAAGAATGGCATCTTTGCTAATATTAGTCTTTCTGTTTATCCCGAGGTTTACCGTAGTCCACCGGATCCAGGCCGTATCCGGATTTGATGAAGGACCTGCGCCTGGACACGACGACAACGCAGCCCTGAAGTGTCAACTAGTCTCTCCCCTGTGAAGGCCTCCTTCCCTTCCCTTTACCTCTGTACAGATATAAAAAGTTATCAAAATGATTCCAGTTCGCATGGATACGCGAAAGCGACTAAAAATTATGTATTACGCAGGCCAGACAAGTAATTTGGTGAGGTCAATTTGTAAAGTGATGTTGGCTAACTAACTAACCAAATCATTCTTGTGGGGTATTTGTTGGAACAGTTTGTTATGTTTCTTGGTGCAGGTTAGCACAGTTTGATTTTCTTGCCGTTTGTGGAGCCTGGGGTGTCTACAGAGACCGCGTTTTTTTACAGTGTGTTCAGGGGACAGGAAGCTAGCGGATGGTGAGGAGATGTTTGCTGTATGTGACAAAAAATGTTTTAGCCTAAAAAACATTTTGCGTGACATCGCTTAGAGCATCTTTAACATAAACTGACAATGAAAAATACTACTAAAGCATTTATTAATCTTACTTAATTTCAACATTTAATAATACATATTAAAATCAAAAGTTGTAACTGTTATTTAATTGACCTGAGCTGACATGAACTAACAATGATCAATTGTATTTTTTACCTAACATTAACAAAGAATAATAACATCTGTAACAAACAAATGTAGCCATTGCTCATTTTTAATATTAGTTAATGCATTAACTAACATTAACTAATGAGACCTTATTGTAAAGTGATAACTATTGTTCTTTATTTTGCACTTTAATCTGTTTGAAACTTTATAATTTTTTAGTGTTGCGTTCTGTATTTGTGCTAAGAGTTCTTTTTGTTATAATATCGTCATAATACCGTATACCGTGATAAAAGCTACAGCAATTATTGTATTATTTGATGCAAGTACAGTTAGACACCTAAATTAAAGTGTGACCTAGTAGTTTATATAAAATGATATATGTGTGCTAATTATGTCCAGTTGTATTGTCATGAGTAAGGCTAGCTAGATGAATTAGCACAGAGTTGTGAATTACAAATATTTTAACACTTTCGTTTGAACACTTTTTTTTATTAATTTTAATATACTAAAACTAAAGCTAGTTGGCATTTATTTAACATCCCATTTTTTAGACAATTTAATTTTGACAATTTATTTAACACCCTATATATATAACTTTAAAGTGCATAATTTGGACATGGCTATAGTTGACTATAGATATAAAGCTATACACTGGATAGTAAACACAGTTGTTGTTGTTTTTTTTTTTTGTTTTTTTTACCAATTACAATTTCCTTTTAGTTATTAAAACTTCAAACCTTCCATTTTAAATCTTTTGTCGTTATATTATCTAAAGCTGAAGTAGGAAGTATGTTCAGCTCTGTTTAACCACATCCTATCAACTGACAGACATTTTGCGCAACTTTAAACCGCCAGCCTGATTCAGTTTAACGTTAAATCAACTCACAAAAAAATCTCGTGTCTGTCCAAAGTCATCTAGTCTGGGCCTAAATTGTAGCCTGCGAGTGTTCACCTTGGTGTAAACAAAATATTTTTCCCGAGTTACAACCACTAAAACGTTCAAAAGATATTAATAAAATAAAATCAACAGATTACACGAGATATGTGTATCAAGTGCCTGAAAAGACATATAAACCAATTTAATAATAATAACTAGCAGTTAAAAGCAATGTATCTAGGTAGCTTTCTTACTCTCCGAGTGAGAGGGTAAAAATGGCAACTCGCTCGAGCTTCCACACACTGCGCGCGCACACTGTCCAACTACAGGCAACATGTCACGATTTCGGCACACTCAATGTGAATATAGAAGCAACTGAGAAAATATTTTAAAGTTACTCACCAAATACTAGCAAATACTGTGGGGGGAAAAAAACTAACCGTCAGTGTTCTCGAATCGTGTTATGAACAGTAGGTGTGGCCCATTATATACACGCCCACAGTAGACCGAGCTAAGCCTATAAAATAAGAGTATGATGAGTATGTTAGCAAGGAGCAGCACAGTTCCTCCTCGCAGTGCAGTCCCTTCAACCACTATGATGTGTGGGCTACCGGGTTATTTCCGTAGAATTTTTAAAACCTCTCGAGGATATTATTGTCGACGTTCATTTGGAGGTATTTTAATACGTTTTTAGAGTTCAACTACTTTCATAATTAGATGCTATCTGCAAAATTGCGCGGTATAATAGCGTAGAAGTATGTTTTATTGCAAAAATGTCTGACCTTGCAAGTAGCTCACTGGCTAACCAGTTCTGTGAAACGTTAGACCAACAATATGCTGGTCCGTCTGTCATCCAGCACAACGTAGGCTTCTTGATTGTTTACAAAATGTACTAGTTGAAATGCAGTGTTTGGGGTTGCCTTGCATGTCAACAAGCGACAGATTTAAACTACTGTATATCGTACCAATTAACCTACACCAGCTGACAACCAGCACCAAATATTGTATTTCGTCTAACAATCTGTCGTGCTGTGTTTGATAGTTATCTTTTATTTAAATGATTCGCGTGATCATCGCGTTTAGCTAAAAATTGTTGAGCAGTAATAGTTATGTGCTAGTTCGGTGTGTAAAAAGACTGGGGTAACACTTTACTTGAAGGGGTGTGCATAAGACTGACATGACACCTTCATAATCATGACATGACACAACACATGTCATGAATATGAAGGAGGTTGTATGCATGTTAATGAAAATTGTCAATTATGTCATTTTTAATGCAGAGGTGACATTGTTTGAGATGTCTTTGTTATGACGACTTAACATAAACCAATGCATCATAACCTGTCAGTGTCTTTGTCATGACATTTTGACATTGCATTATTTTATAACTAATTATGGAATACTGGGGGGGAGGGGAAGTGGTCAGAAATATATTCATGGCACAGTTATAATGGCCTCATGACAGCCAATGTCGAAACCAACCACATGACAGTTCAATGTAATGCTAACCCATAAAGCTAAGTAGTTTCTTAAGTTTAATAATTAATCATGTTTATGACACATTTATGACAGGTTATGATGTATTGGTTTATGTCAAGTTGTCATAACAAAGACATCTCAAACAATGTCATATTTGCATTAAAAAAATTAAGAATTGAGCGAATGACACTTAATGACAGTTGTCATAAACATGCATAAAACCTCCTTCATATTCATGACATGTGTCATGTCATGATTATGAAGGTATCATGTCAGTTTTATGCACACCCCTTCAAGTAAAGTGTTACCAAGACTTAAAAGTCTTAAAATGACTAAAAAGCAAAAGGAAATTCCCAATTCAGCTACCAAAAGGGTTGTCATACCTCTTAGCACCAATGAATCTGTGAATCGTCAAAACAACTTTTAACAAATTTATTTATACAGACCATTTAATTCGACACACCTAAACTGACTGACCTCTGTAATTTACACAAATTATATGGATGCATCTTTTGTCTATGAAGATTTTCCTTACTAGAATGTATAAAGGCGCTAACACATCATTAGTGCTTCATTGATGCTAGTGCCCCACAGTCTCCACATAACTAAATATTCAGCATCTTTCCTCAGAAACAATGTTAGACATGCTGCTTCACAAAAAAAAAAAAGTTTAAATTCCTTAATGGTTATGTTGCTATGCGTATGTGCTTTGGTTTTCTTTCATTTTTACAGTAGATTATTTAGTAATCAAGTCACCTTTATTTATATAGTGCTTTATACAGTACAGATCATTTCAGTGCAGCTTTATGGTGATAAACAGAAAAAAATTATCCGTGGTGCTAATAAAATTAAACTCTGCTCTAAGCAAAGCAGCTCTAAAAAAAAAAAATACAATAGTGTCATTGTTTATCTGAAGTCAGTGTTGGTTCAGTTTGGTTCAAAGACTTTATCTATTATAGTTCAATTCAGCTATAAAGCAACTCTGCAGAAAACAGTGATGTCATTGTCCAGCTTAGTTTATTGGTTGTCTAAGTGTCAGTACAGTCATATCAACAATATTACTGGATAATAAGTGTCCCCAAACTAAGCAAGCCAACCAACAGCTCATCCTATTTTGAAGATGGGTGGAAAAAATCTAAAAATAAAATAAAATGATGTTGTGGACCATTAAGCTGTTTTGTATAGTGACATTATTTTCATGACGGTTTTATACATCAATACAACCAATTCCAGAAAAGTTGGGACAAGAATGTGTGATTTGTATTTTCTCTTGAACCTTTATTTAACTGACAATACAAAGAAAAAAAATGTCAATGTTTTTACGGGCCAAATTAATTGTATTTTGTAAATATAAACATGTTTTGATGGCTTCAACACACTCAAAAAGATGGGACAGAGGTTAAATAAATGTGAAAAAGATTACAGAATGTCGAAGTTGAACTTTTGAACCCATCCACAATTAGCTG
Organism: Scardinius erythrophthalmus; assembly: GCF_964197995.2. Taxonomy (NCBI): domain Eukaryota; kingdom Metazoa; phylum Chordata; class Actinopteri; order Cypriniformes; family Leuciscidae; genus Scardinius; species Scardinius erythrophthalmus. The sequence goes on along the minus strand of NC_138225.1, from coordinate 42,777,796 downwards.
GTGAATTGGTAATAGGTGAGGGTTTCGTGATTGGATATAAAAGAAGCATTCACCATAGATTCAGTCTTTGCAAGCAAAGATGGGTCATGGCTCACCACTGTGCCAAATTTAATTTTCAAACAATTCAAAAATCACATTTCTCAATGCGAGATTGCAAAGTAATTAGGTCTTTCACCTTCTACCAGAAATAATGTTCATAATGTGTTCTCAGTCCCAAAGATTAAAGCGACCAACCAGACTCAGTATTTTATCCGTCATGGAATGGGGTGCATCAGTGCAAACGGAATGGGTGTCTTGCATGTGTGTGAAGGTACCATTGATGTGAAAGGCATATATTGGAATTGTACATTTAATGACATCAGGATTACATCTTTCCTGGGAAGCAAGATGGTGCCAGGCCTCATTCACCACATGCTACAACAGAGTGATTTCGTAGACACTCTACCATACGTATAGAGGATGTGATTGACTGCCTGCCTGCAGTCTGTCACATCCTCTATAGTCCAGATCTGTCTCTTATTGAAAATGTATGGCCAATCATGAAAAGAAAAATCAGAAAACAATGACCACGGACTGTTGAGCAGCTGTCTTGTATCAGGCGAGATTGGGCAAAAATTCCACTTGCAAATTGTTTACTGCAACAATTAGTATCCTCAGTTCCCAAATGATTAAAAAGTGTAATTAAAAGGAAAGTTGATGTGACACAGTGTTAAACAAACCTCTGTGCCAATTTTTTGGGAATGTGTTGCAGCCATGAAAATCAAAATTTGTTTATATTTACAAAATACAATTATGTTGGTCAGTAAAAACATTGAAAATCTTCTCTGTACTTTTACTGTACTGTTATGTAATAATCTGAAAGATTCTTGATTTTATTGCATTTTACAAAATGTCCCAACTTTTTTGGAAATGGGGTTGTTGTATTTGTTTTTGTTGTACTGCCTTTAAGTCACCTTTATTTATTGCACTTTATACAATACAGATTGTTTCAAAGCAGCTTTACAGTGATAACAGGAAAATGATGCCTTTTCAGCCGAAGGCTGTTGTTCAGCCCAATTCAGTTCAGTGTTGATTCAGTTCCGTTGTAAAGATCTCTAGTTAATAATTGAGTTAATTTTATCTATAAAGCAGTTCTGTGAAAATAATGTCATCATCCATCTCAGTTCTGTTCTCATACAACAGCCTCAGTACAGTCAGATCAATAATATTGTTGAATTTTAAAGTGTCCCCAACTAAGCAAGCCAGAGGCGATGGAACCCAAACTCCCATCAGGGGACAGAATGGAGGAAAAAAAATAAAAAAATATATATATATAATTTAACTATGTACATTTTTTTAATTGTCTTAAACCATCCTTTTCTTTCTTTATACAAAATATGAATGTTTTTTTTCTCCTTCTTTTGATTTAGTCTACATTTTATAGTGAATTAAGTTTAAGCTTCACGACAATGACAACAGAGTAAGGTTGCAGGCATGATAGTTCATCACAGGACTATGGATTTAGAGTTGTTGAGTCTGTTTACTGTGATCACTTTTAGGATTTGTTCAACTTCAGAGCCAACGCTCTCTCTTCTGTACTCAGTACTCACCGGACAGCAGTACACAAGCTCAGGCTCACAGCAGTACGATGGAAGGTTGTATCCTAGCCACATCCCAACGAGCTCGGTCCAGAAGGCTATTCTGGCTGTAGGTTCTGGAGTGGCTGCCCTAAAGAACCCCTACAGACATGGTGAGGCTATACATGATACTGGATTATGTTAACTTATACTGTTGTGATGATTGCATATTGGATTCTTGATTACAGTTACAGTTGTTAGTTTCCTTTTCAGTATTAGTGGGTGGAAAGTCCGCAAATTTAACCAAACATCACTCCGCAACAGCCTTTAACAGGTTTAAATGTGTGTTTTTTTTTTGGTATTTCCTAAATCATGCGAGCTGGAATTCTTACAGTAATCCCCATAATTCAAAACATGCATGTATATTAACATATTTTACCAAAACAGATATGGTTGCAGTGCTCGGGGAAACCACAGGGCACCAGGCCCTGATCAAGTTAAGGGATCGGATGAGAAATGACTCTGAAGGTTGCACTATTCTCGTGTATGTACTTTGACCATCATCATCCATAATGGACATCCAATCTCCTTGGTAATCCACACTGCTTTAATACTACCTTTATCTTCAAATTTTGTCTTTAGAGAGCGTCCAAGGATTCGCTTATCTACATTAGACCTCACTCAGATGTCTGCTTTGCCAGATGGGACTTTAGGAAGAGAGTATCTCCGTTTTCTAGAAGAAAATGTAAGACAAATGAAAAGCACACAAATTTTCATGTAACATATGCAAATAGGCCAAATTAACCATTTTCATCTCACCTTTTTTCAGAGAGTCACCCCCGACTCGAGGGCTGATGTGAAGTTTGTTGACAATGAAGAGCTAGCGTATGTCATGCAGCGATATCGTGAAGTTCACGACCTGTTGCATACTTTGCTTGGTATGCCCACCAATATGCTAGGTGAGAGTTTTGTAACATAACACAAACCACGTCCACTTTTTCAGGTGTTTAGAGATTTGATTTGTTGTATATGTCCAGAACTATCCCTTAGAAGTTCAGGTTTTAGGCTTTTGGTTTTGTGTAAGTTAAATGCTGCATCAAAGCTGTTTTGTCACTGAACTACATTAAGTTCCCTAGGAGGTCATCATCAATACATTCTCTTTTTGTGATCTTTAACATCCATTAGCCACATTCCAGACTGACAGCCAGTACACAACACAATATTTCATCTTTTGAAAGATTTTCCTGTTATTCTTTACCCACAGGTGAGGTTGCTGTGAAATGGTTTGAAGCTGCACAGACTGGCCTGCCCATGTGTGTTCTGGGGGCAACGCTTGGACCCCTCCGACTGTCTGTCAGGTGCGTTCAATGTTCCTAGCTCTGTGGACAGCAACTGTAATATGCTGCCAATTACTAATATTATTTAAAGTAATAATAATAATAATAATAATAATTAATATAAGTGCTTTAACAAAAATACAAGCTTTACATAACTTATTATAAGTAAGTGTATTACTGTCAAAGCGAGTCAACATTGTGAGTGAACATATTGTGAGTCAACATTATTTTCTGTGGTAACTGGCCGAATGTTAGAGGTCTGCAGAGCTTAAAGGGGTAGTTCACCCAAAAACTGTAATCCTGTCATCAATTATTCATGTCATTCCAAATCCACAAGACTTTCATTCATCTTCGAAACGCAATTAAAGATATTTGAATGAAATCTGAGAGATTTCTGTTCCTCAATTAAAAGTCTATTTACCCAAAACTCGGATGGTTCAGAATGTTCATTAAGAGAACGTAAAGTAAGTCCATATGAATCGAGCGGTTTAATCCAAGTCTTCCGACACGATCGCTTTATATAATGAACAGAATTAATTTAGGCTTTTATTCACATATAAACATTGATCAGTGAGCATACACAGCATATCAAATATGGTTGACGAAAGTCAATAGTGCTGCTTGATTCATGAGAAAAAACCTTATTGGTTCTTGCGGAAGCTGAAATGTGCTGCCGTGACGTGCGAGAATTAACCTCATTGGTTCTCACACGTCAAGCAAACATGCTTGAGCTTCCATTTACCACATTTTAGTGCTCTGTGTGCATTCGCTGATCAATGTTTATGTGAATAAAAGCCTAAATTAAATATTTTCATCATATAAAGCGTTCACGTCTTTTGAACGCTTTTAAAGCGTTCACGTCTTTTTTCACAAGGATTTCTTTTGCGAAATCTGTATGACCATTTGAAGACCAGAGTTTTGGGTAAATAGACTTTCAATGGAGGGACAGAAATCTCTTAGATTTCATGAAACATACATTAATTTGTGTTCTAAAGATGAACGCAAGGGTTTGGAACAATATGAGGATGAGTAATTGATGACAGAATTTACTTTTTTAGGTGAACTAACCCTAAGTTTGAAACCGCAAAATTCCTTTATGTCCATAATTCCTTTAACCAATAACAAATAAAAAATATAGCTGCAAGCAGCAATACGGGGCCAAGCCCCTGAAGCAGAAGCAACAGCAGTGAAGAGCAGGAAGAGTAAAAACATCAGAAATTGAACATATATGAAAAAACAGCTGGTTCAGAAGTACAGATGAAAATGAACTAAAAGGTTATAACAATTTCAATGTTGAATTTTTGAACTGGTGGTGGCGCTATAGAGTAAGAAAACTAACGGATACAATAGGGGCTATCCCCTTCGGGGCTTGGTCCCTAATGAGTTAAATGTATTTAAATAGAACAGTGATCATCTGGATTGATTTTGAAGTGCTGAAGTGTGTTTTGTCATATTATCAATTGAAGAGTTGCTACATCTTGAATTGTAAAATAACAGGAATACAGTAAATTTGTATGTCCCCTTCTGCTGAAATTTTTCATGATTACAACCAACATTTGTCCTCACGGAGTATTTCCCATTCTTAAGTTCATGTTATATTATGGTTTAGTTCATGTTTCCATTATCATATGTCATTCTTGACCAGATGTTAAGCTTTACTGGCTCTGATGTCACCACAAGCATATTTCATACAGTATATCCTGCTGTTAATGTTCTGCTTCCTCCTAATGCAGGAAATCTTTAATCTTTAAACAAATTTAGAAGATGAATGTTTTGAAGTAAGAAAGATATTTCTGTATCTGGGCAATTAAATATGATGGTTATTTTAGTACATTCATTTGATTTTAATTTGATTTCAAATCAAATTAATGTACTAAAATAACCATCATATTTATTATGTCCCATGGAAACATTCTAATGTTTGCCTTGAACATATATGTGGATGATGCTCTCAAAAGCATAATTATCAAGAATTTTCAGTTATATTTCACCCCAAAAGCAAAATAATTGTATAGACATTTCTATATTTTTGCAACAATTTTCATCACTTTTAAGCATACCATTTACTGTAATGCAAGAAATGTTTACATTTTGATAGAATTTGTTGTATTGTCTTTAAATTGTTTTAATCAAAAATCATAATGTTACAGTAACGAGTCAAATTTGATATGTGTTTGAGTCAGTCGTCTACAGTTGCTGGTTCAGTCTCTGGGACCTTGGGCTGTGCGCAGTGGCAGCCGTGCCAGATGTGTTCTGAGCGTCTTCTATGAACGGCGCTGGGACCAGAACCTCGATGAACTCAGACACCAGCTGAACATTGAGCCACCCCCTGTCAATCTGTTCCCATCCAGTAAGAAGACATCTTCAGACTCGTAGTACGGGAACCTGTCTAACTGAAATAACTGATGGGAATTTCATCTAGTGGGAGAGCCCCACAAGGAAGCTACACACATCCCATCGGTAACAACGTTCTTCCTCACACAAGGGGAAATAATGTCTAAAAATAAATGTCATGTAACTCTGAGAAAATACTATGGCATGCATAGTGAATCCATTAGATCATTCAGGAAGAAGAAGTTCTTCTGATAAGGAAAGTTTAATAACTTTTTGTAAACATCTATTTGTTATAGGATATTAATATTAATATTCTATTGGAACTGACCTCTGGATTGTTCATTGTCGCTTTTACATTGGAGTTTAACCAGTACATGTGTGTCACAGTCACCAGTTACTTCATCCAGCTTCACTACATTTCCCAGCACCCTCCTTGGCTCACACCTGCACCTGTCAGCGATCACCCTCGTTAACTTCACCATTTAAGCGGTCTCGTCTTTACAAACATTACAGACTACTCACCCGTGTGCTACCTGATTCCCGGTTACTTACCAGAACTCCTGTTGTGGTCATTGTCATCCCAGCAAAAGACATTCATCCAGCCAAGTCAGCGAAGTCATCGTCATATCAGTATTCCAGTTCATCGATCATCTCACCCTGCATTGCTCTATCTGCACTTAAAATAAAAACCCTGTTTGTTCACTTTGCCCTTGTCTGCCTTTGTCTGAGTGGCAATGTGGCATCTTTCATTTTTACTCAACACAGTGATGTTCAATTTTTAATTTAATAATTTGTGTATTTTAATTTATTTTATTTTGATTATTTTGTTAAATTATTCATATCCTTATTTTTAGCTTGACATCCAGATAAGAAAATCACAAACGTTTGTTTGTTTTTGCATCCATTTCAAATGTACTGCAGCATGAGTGAAGTCTCTTATCTGATTGTGAACCAGAAGAAAAAGAATATTGTCCTCTGCTTCCCTCTAGTGGGCAAAGTGTTTTAATCTGAAGGTGCTTGTTAGGCAGTGTTGGGTAAGTTACTCTAAAAAAGTAATTAATTACTAGCTTCTACTAATTACATCTTCAACAGCGTAATTAGATTACTCTCTCTAAAAAGTATTGCATTCCTTGGTAACACTTTACAATAAGGTTCATAAGTTAACTACCTAAGTTAACATGGTTAACACAAGACTAAGAATGAACAATACTTCTACAGCATTTATTAATCTTAGTTAATATTAATTTCAACATTTACTAATACATTATAAAAATCAAAGGTTGAATTTGTTTACATTAGTTAATGCACTGTGAACTAACATGAACAAAGATTAATAAATACAGTAAAAAATGTATTGCTCATGGTTAGTTCATGTTAGTTAATACATGAACTAATGCTGACTAATGAATCTTATTGTAAAGTGTTACCAATTACTCATTACTAATTACTTTATAAATCCCATATCGACCATTTGAACAATACAAGGATAGACTAGACTACTCTTAAAAAAACCTTAGATGTTACATTTTGATGTTAAATCCACTATTGTTTAATATAGTTCTCTTACGAGAGTCCTCTCGTACTGTGTTTTTGTAAAAACGCTACGGGAAAAACTCTTTTTTCACGAAATACTGAAGCAAAAAATTATCCTTAATTTTCATACATGTAAAGCGCGTTGCAGCAGTACACAGCTATGGCGAGACGGCTTGCTCGCTCATTGGCTGCTCTGCGGCAACTGCATAAGCCTATCGAGCGAGGCCTGAAGTTACGTCAGGCAATGAAGCCCTCCTTGCCACTTCCCGCCGAGACGGGTGTGGCTAACCTCTATAAAAGGAGCTCGAAAAGGCTGATTCACTTGATTTTCATCTCTTCAGCGAAGCGCACGCATCGCTGGATCACGAGGAAGCACGCGTCGTCTGAGGCAAGCACTTCAGCGGGACGAGCCCTCGAAGCCGCTGGCCAACGCCGCCTTCTACAGCCGTACCTGCTGCGCTTTCCGACGCCATATCCTTTACTATTATTACTGTTCTTGTGTGTGTGTGTGTGTGTGTGTGTGTGTGTGTGTGTGTGTGTGTGTGTGTGTGTGTGTGTTCGCCTTGCAACACTCACCCCCTAAAAGAGCTGCGTCTTTTTAAAGATGCCTTCATGCGGCTCGTGCCGAGCCCCACTCACCGAGGGAGACCGTCATGTCATCTGTGTCTCCTGTTTGGGTGAGGACCATGCAGCGCTCGCGCTCGCTGACGGCGGCTGCCCTCACTGCAAGCTTTTGCCAATGGTGACTCTGCGGACTCGCCTGGCATTTTTCTCAGAGCCTGCATTCCCCGCCACGGTGCCGCGCCGTAAGAAGCGCCGCTCGCAGCGGGTACCGGAACCCGCTCCAGCCCGACTAAGCTCGCCGGTTCGCCCGCCTGCTTCACCGGCTTCTCCTGAATCACTTCCTGATGCTCAGCGCCCGCAGTCTGCCGCCGCTTCATCAGAGGAAGTCGTTTCCGAAGCCGCGTCGGGGGAGAAAGATTCCTGCTCTCTGCTAGCTTCAGGCAGCGAGGACTGGGCGAGCTCGGAGGATCTCGCGCCTCCTGCCCGTAGGCCCACAACGAGAGCTAACATCGAGAAGGAGCTCATGCGAGTACTCGCGTTGGCCGCGACGAGCCTCGGCCTCGAGTGGTCTGCACCGGAACTCCCCTCTTGCACCCGGCTGGATGGTAGCTTCCTCCCTGGTGAGCGCACCTCTCCGGAATCAAAGCCCGCTCCTTTTCTTCCTGAGCTTCATGAAGAAGTTGCGAAGGCCTGGAACGCTCCCTATTCTGCACGAACGCGTTCGTCTGTGTCGCCAGCATTTTCCTCCCTGGATAATGCGAAAGACCGAGGCTACCTTTCACTTCCGCCGGTGGAACAGGCGATAGCGACCCACCTTTGTCCGCCCTCTGCTGGACGGCGGACTAAACCGGTGTTGCCTTCCAAAGCCTGCCGCATGACGTCGACGCTGCTCGCGCGAATTTTCTCCGCCGCTGGGCAGGCCGCGTCAGCACTACACACCATGGCTACACTGCAGATATTCCAGGGTGATCCCCTCCGTAAGCTGGACGAGATGGGACCTGACGCTATCTGCATCGCGTATTTGAGAAGCGCTTCAGATCTCACCCTACGCGCTACCAAGTCTGCTGCACAAGCCATGGGACGGTGTATGGCTTCCGCCACTGTTGCTGAGAGGCATTTATGGCTGACGCTCACGGAGAAGGCTGATTCCGAGCGCACCGCGTTTCTCGACGCCCCGCTGTCTTCCGCTGGCCTTTTCGGATCTTCTCTCTCCGAGTTCGTGGAGAGATTTACCGAAGCCCAGAAAGCGTCTCAAGCCTTCAAGCACTTCCTCCCAAAGCGCTCCTGTTCTGCAGCGAGTCGTGAAAAACAGACCCCGCGGAGCTCTCAGCCTCAGCCCCCGCCTTCGGCCGCCTCTTCACAGCAGCGACAGCAGCGCAGCTCGAGGCCCCGCTCTCGCTCTAGCAACCGACGCCCCACTCAGCGCGGGCCACGGCCGAGGATTGTGGTGAAGCCGGAAGCCCCGAAGAAGTCCTAGCACGCCTAGGAAAGACCCAAGCACGCCGCTGTTTCAGTCCCAAGATTTGCGACTGTTCCAGCGTTTTCTGCAAGGCGCAAGCCCGCACAGTTGCCCGCTTGCCTGCACACAAAAGTCGTTCTCACGGCTACCCAGATATATCCCGAAAAGAGTGTATTTTCTGGTGTCCCGGCCACGGCCGATGGTGCTATAAATGTAGTGTCGATGCCCACTCCTCAGTGCCCATCCCTACACACAAGCACAGCCCTACACTTAGGGCTCGCGCACATAAAATCGACTCAGGTCGATTGCGCTTCCAACATAGTAAAAGTGCCCACTTCCCAGTGCCCACGAACACTATGTCTCACAGATCACAGGCTCTCTGTAAAAACGGGACCTGTGCGCGCTCGCTCTGCTCAGGCAGACAGCGCGTCCAAAGCAGTGAATGTGCCCGCTTCCCACCCACATTTACTCGCAGACATGAGTCCCACGAGACTTTCTCAGCCCTCCCTCACTCAGTTAGGCACTGTAGAAAGGTCGAGGGTGAGCGTTCTGCCCGCTGTAATGAGCGCGCTCCCCGCCTCGAATGCCACAGGCGTAACGCCTATGTTATTGCGCCCCGAAGCACCTCTGTCGCACGGCGAACAGAGCGCGCTTCGCATCCAGCCCTTAGCCAGCCATGCAGAGGCATGGGCTGAGCTTCCAGGGGTTTCGGACTGGGTGCTAGGCATTATAAAGAGAGGCTTCTCGCTACAGTTTTGTCGACGCCCTCCCCGCTTCACAGCGCGCGTCGAAACTACGGTGACTTTAGAAGTAGCACACCTACTTCGCGCCGAAATATCAAAACTGATGAGCAAAGGGGCGATAGAGCATGTATCCCAAGCTCAAAGCGAAGGGGGGCTATACAGCAGATACTTTCTAGTCCCCAAAAAGGACGGTGGTATCAGACCCATACTGGATCTAAGACGGCTGAACAGAGCATTAGTGAAACGCAGTTTCAAAATGCTCACGACCAGGAAAATCCTCGTGCATATTCGCCGAGGAGACTGGTTTATGTCAATAGATCTGAAGGACGCGTATTTTCAAATACAGATAGCGTCACATCACAGGCGAAACTTGAGATTCGCCTTCGAGGGTCAGACATACCAGTATACAGTCCTGCCGTTCGGCTTGTCCCTGGCACCTCGTACATTTACGAAATGCATGGACGCAGCGCTCGCCCCTCTCAGACTCAGAGGCATGCGAGTGCTGAACTATTTGGACGACTGGCTGATCCTAGCTCAATCACGATCACAGCTCGTGGAGCACAGAACCATTTTACTCGATCACCTCGAGAATCTTGGTATCACGGTCAATTGGACAAAGAGTTCACTGAACCCCAGTCAAGCGATTTCGTTTCTGGGTACCATTCTGGACTCACAGTCTATGACAGCGCGGCTGTCGCCACAGCACGTGCTGCACATTCAGCGCGCGGCGAGATCCTTCCGCTGCGGCGCGACTACCCCGCTCAGGACGTTTCAAAGGATGCTGGGTCTCATGGCCTCAGCATCACCAGTTCTTCAGCTGGGCTTGCTCCGCATGCGCCCTCTGCAGTTCTGGTTGAAAGCGCGAGTACCGCGCGGAGCGTGGGTGTCCGGCCGGTTACGTCTCAAGGTCAATCAGAACTGTTTGACAGCCCTGATACCTTGGTTGGCGGACGACTGGTACCGACAGGTGTAAGCCTGGGGACTTCCTCGGGAGTGAGGATGGTGTCGACAGACGCATCCACCTCGGGATGGGGAGCGCTGCTCGAGGGCAGACCGTTCTTCGTGCATGTGCCTGGGCTCCAGAATGTGGGCCCAGACAGACTGTCCAGGAACAACATTCCCCTGGGCGAATGGTCTCTACACCCACAAACAGTTCGGCTGTTGTGGGAGAGATTCGGCAAAGTGGAGGTGGACCTATTCGCGTCCCGCGAAAACGCTCATTGCCCCGTGCTCTTTTTCAAAGAACGACAGCGCGCTGTCCCGGATGTGGCCGCGCTGCCCGCTATACGCTTTTCCCCCCGTCTCCCTCCTGCCACAGGTGTTAGAGCGGGTCAGGGAAACAAAATGCCCAGTACTGCTTGTAGCACCGTTCTGGAAGAACCAAGCATGGTTTCCAGTCCTGATGCAGTTAGCAGACATCGCTCCATGGCCAGTGCCATTGAGGAGAGATCTCCTCTCGCAGGCCGGGGGCTCGATTTGGCACCCACACCCGGAGCTGTGGTCCCTTCATGTGTGGGCGCTCAATGGATATCCGTTGATCTCGCAGAGGGAGTGATGAATACCATCACTCAGGCCAGAGCACCGTCGACTAGGCGGCTTTATGCCTCAAAGTGGTCGGTTTTCTCCGGCTGGTGTACAGCTCGGGGCCTATCACCCCTCGATTGTGAGGTGACGGAGGTTCTCCCCTTCCTACAGGAGCTGCTCGATAAGGGCAGATCCCCTTCCACGCTCAAAGTTTATGTGGCGGCTATTACAGCGTTCTCTGGAACAATGCTAGTTCAGTCACTAGGAAGGAACAATTTAGTCATCCGCTTCCTCAGGGGAGCTAGGAGGCTGAATCCTCCCAGACCTCCTTCAGTCCCTATGTGGGACCTTTCTACGGTTTTGGCGGCCATGAAAGGTGCCCCTTTCGAGCCTATCCAATCTATTAGCCTCAAACATTTGTCTTTCAAAACAGTGTTTTTGATGGCTCTCGCTTCGGTGAAGCGCATAGGCGACCTGCATGCGCTCTCCGTGAGCCCAGCGTGCTTAGAGTTTGGACCTAATGACTCTAAAGTCATACTCAAACCTAAGCATGGCTATGTGCCAAAATCCCTCAACACGCCGTTTCGGGCTCAGGTTATCTCCCTGTCTGCCCTGCCGGGATCAAGTGAGGAAGGGGACTCAAGTTTTCTTTGCCCCATTAGGGCTTTAAGAGCTTACGTGTCCCGCTCTGCTGTCTTCAGACAGACTGAGCAGCTCTTTGTCTCGTTCAGTGGACGTTCCAAGGGAATGGCTGTTTCGAAACAGAGCCTATCCAGATGGATAGTTGACGCCATAGCGCTGGCTTATACTGTCAAGGGCCTCCAGTGCCCGTTGGGAGTTAGAGCGCACTCCATGAGAGGTGTTGCCTCCTCGTGGGCTTGGTCCAGCGTCTACATTTATTAGGTTTTACAACCTAGAGGTTCCCTCCTTGCAGGCTAAGCTACTATCGGTGTAGTCGATTCAGCTGTCTAACTAGAACACTGAAATCGCATGCGCAGCGCGCTACCGACTGTCTTATGGGCAGAATTGTGTAAGACCCACATTTCCCACATTAGTTCAGGTTCCCCTCCCTGTCTATGTGATGTCATATTAGCGTCTGCGGACGCGGCCATATAAGGATGGAGGGAATCCCCTCTTGTCTCTTGACTCTCTCTGTGAGGTCATGTTTTACGTCTGCGGACGCTACAGTATAGGGAATTAAGGTCCCCCCTCCCTTATTCCCAGACTCTTTGTGAGTCTATCTGGTGGTTATGCACTGTATACCTGGATTAGCTTCCAGTGATCAGTGTTTTTATCCCAGCACGCACGGCGTTTTACAAGGAGTTCCCGTAGCGTTTTTACAAAAACGCAGTACGAGAGGACTCTCGTAAGAGAACGTACTCGGTTACTAACGTAATCTCGGTTCTCTCTAGAAGAGGGAACGAGTACTGCGTTCTCTGCCGTGCGTACGGTTCACTCTGGTTCGCTTCGGCGATGAAAATCAAGTGAATCAGCCTTTTCGAGCTCCTTTTATAGAGGTTAGCCACACCCGTCTCGGCGGGAAGTGGCAAGGAGGGCGCGAAGTGCCTTCATTGGCCTGACGTCACTTCAGGCCTCGCTCGATAGGCTTATGCAGTTGCCGCAGAGCAGCCAATGAGCGAGCAAGCCGTCTCGCAATAGCTGTGTACTGCTGCAACGCGCTTTACATGTATGAAAATTAAGGATAATTTTTTGCTTCAGTATTTCGTGAAAAAAGAGTTTTTCCCGTAGCGTTTTTACAAAAACGCAGTACTCGTTCCCTCTTCTAGAGAGAACCGAGGTTACGTTAGTAACCGAGTACGTTATAATTGTTCTATAGTCTACACTGTATTTAATGCAATTACGGCAGAAGTAACTTTAATTAAATCACAGTAATCCCTTACTTTACTTTTTCAAGGAAAAGGTAATTAAATTACAGTAATTACTTAGTAATGAGTTATATCCAACAAGGAGGCAGTTCATTTGTAGACATGCTTAAAGCAGATTTACCAAGTGTAAACATTCTATTCTATTACACATAGTCATTGTGTAAAAAATGCACTCAATATTTATTTGCCAGATCATTGTTAACAACAACTTACAACTTACTCTGTAACTAAATCGTAATTTAGTAGTGTGAGCTGGTAATATTTAGAAAATGAGGCTGTCCAGCCAGGATGAGAGACTGCTGCAAGCTGGAATATGCTTGTTTTTTTATGATGTAGTCATAACGTTACTGGAATATGGCAGAGACCTGCGGTATTTTTGCTGTCAATTTCAAGAATTCTTTCCCCTAATGATGGCATCTTCTTATTAGAGGAACGAATCTTTTAGCGTTAATACTGAGTGGCAATAGTCTGGGGTGGAGGGCCCTCTAGTGGACAACCAGGGCACTCCAGCTGGTGATCGTAACATACATATCACTGTGCAAAATCATGAACCTGTGCATTCTTCTCTATATAGCCTACCACATCTTCTGTGGAGGAATGCGGGAGTGCTGGAGCGTGGAGCCTATCCCTGCATCTCGGACCAAAGGCAGAAAAACATCCTGGACTCCAGTGGAAAAGCGGCCAGTTCATTACAGGACTTTCTAAACCATGTTGTTTTTTATTGTTCTCAGAACATAATATGATATTTATAGGCCTACATTTATTAGACATTTCCTGTTGAGTCTCAAAATTGACAGCAAAGTGCCATGGACTGTAGCCTACAACTCATGCACGTATGTGTTCTGAAGACATACAGTCAAGTCAAGTCAAGTCATCTTCATTTATAAGCTTTACAGAGATAAACGTATAATTTAAGGGAACAGAGATTGTTTTGGCTTTATAGCGGTTCTTTAATAAAGTTATTTTCCAGCTAAAGTTAGTTTTGATTGATTCGCTTCCGTCGCAACGATCATTTGTTATTAAATTAGGGGCCGCTAAGACGACACCGTTCTCTCTACACAGACTTTAAACGCGAACCTGTGAGGAACGCTAATGGCGGTCACAAGCACATTAAGAATTGGTTCTATAGTTATGTGCGTTTGAATATGTGCGCAGGTTTGGAATTTCCTACAAACCAAGCCTAAACAAAATACTGGTGTTTCCTTATAATTTTTGATACAGAATTTTATTTTATTGTATCAATTCGGGGTAGGTAGGCTACGCGAATTGAGTTTCCCGACAACGCTTTATCTATAGAGTGGTAAGGGATCCTTTATAGGGAGAGAGTTGGCACTTCAGCACTGCGTTGGATTCGGGTTCAGGCGAAGGTCCTTCATCAGATCTGGATACGGCCTGGATCCGGCTGGCTGCGGGAAAACCTCGGGATAAACAAAGACACTAAAATTAGCGTAGATGCCATTCTTCTTATGTCCAGCGGGCACCTTGACGTCAATTTGACATCAACAAATAGTCAAGATTTTGACCACCATGTATGACATGCATGAATATGCATATTTTCATTCTATTTTGTAATTATTTCCTTGTGGTTGTAAAGATGCCTAACAAAGGTATCAATCTGACATGTTTTTTCTGGTCCCTACATCTCAGGTCAATATCATTGACATTAAATCTATGTTGATTTGATGTCAGGAAACAAGACGTAAAATTGATGTGAAATTTATGTCAAAACAATGTCTGAAATGTCTGAAAAAAAGTATATTTATTACTCATTGTAAATCAATGTGACAACATCTAAAAGACCTAGCCTGAATGATCTTGAAAGTAGACCTAGGTCTATGTATTTTGCATGTGTGTTTTTATTTTATTTTTAAATCCTAGCATATTTACATTTAGTTCACGTTTAAAATGACAGCAGACACTATAATTGCATATACTATAAAGGTAAATTTATCTTAAAGTAATTAAAGTATCTTAATTTAATCTTAAAGCTTGATATTGAATGAAATCAAAATAGCATTAAAATGACATCAACATCATGGCATCCTGATGTCAAATAGATGCCCAGCAGGCACAGGATATAGATTACAACATTGGTCAGACGTTGGATTTTGGTTGAAAATGAAAGTCGGGTTTGATGTTTAAATCCAATGTTTGTTTGCCGTCAAGCTCCAACATTGGGCAGTCGTTCAATTTTGGTTGGAATAAACCAAACAAAAAGGTAAAATGCATGGCCGACCATACACTTATTACCAGCTTCACTTAAAACTAACCAGACTGACTTTATTTAATTTCCGGTTTAAAGAAATAATATTTTGTATTTTAAAGTCACCATGATGGTGGTTAGCGTTTGCTTTAGTTGTGCTCTTGACCCTTGACTCTTTAAATTAAACTTTCCTTTGGCTGCTATAATTATGCGTTTATAAAGCATAATTATTATAGCTAAAAAAGCCTTAAAATCAGGAGATGTTGGCTGTTTATTGATATTTATGATGATATCATCATGTACTTGCCTGAAACCCTGATCTTGTTCAGTGTCTAATGCTTTGATTATATGGGACTTGTGGTTTTAACATTGTATTATTCAAAATATAAGTCATATGATTTTACAGCATGTCTAGTTGTTTATCAAAAAACATACTTGATTTTTAAAATCTATTTAGTGCACAAAAACCTTTCATCTATGGCAGTACTTAGACACACACAGACATCAAGAAACAGCATATGAATCTCAACAATGGTGACAATCAAACAAAATATCCAGATAATCAGATCAACTCCAGCTGCATAATTTATTAAAGCCGCAATGCATGCTGGGAGATATGGGTGAGTTTTGATTGGTGGTACCCAGCATACACTGCAGCTGAAGCATTTCATTGATTGTCACCATTGTTGAGAGTCATACACTGATTCTTGATGGCTAAAGGCGGGCGTACACGGTGCGAGTTCGGACCAGGATCGGACACTCGGGAGGTCGTGAGATATTGCACACGTTGCGAGTCAGTTTAACTGATAATCGCGTCAATGCAGCTGGTACACGGCACGACTGTCCTGCACGAATTTTATCAGCAATCACGTGAGCTTTCGCGCTAAACACAGAGACCGTCAATATTGCATGCAGGCAAAGCTTCAGATAGAAAAAATGACAGAAATGTGTGTGCAAATGATTTGTTGTAAAGCAGAGAACAGTAGCCATTCAACATAAAAACTAGAGAGAGAGAGAATTATTATTTTTATTTTATTATTTTTATTTAATATTATTATTATTATGTTCTGTAGTACAATGTTCAAAATAATTTTCTATGCTGTGTTGATGCTTTGGCAATACAATTGTATTTTTGTCATGCCAATAAAGCTTTATTGAATTGAACAGAATTGAATTGAGAGAAGTGTGTGTGTGTGTGTGTGTGTGTGTGTGTGTGTGTGTGTGTGTGTGTGTGTGTGTGTGTGTGTGTGTGTGTGTGTGTGTGTGTGTGTGTATGAGAGTGTGAGAGAGGGAGAGAGACAGTGTATGCGCACGCTGTATGGTTGCTGCCACTGAGGTATAGCCCCACGTGGTTGTGTATAATTTGGAAATAGGGGACAGCTGGTGAAAATCGGGCCGACTCCCCGAATTTTTTAAACATGTTTAAAGATGATCGGAAGGTCGGGGAGGTGCTTATAACGTGCTCGGCTCGGCTCGTAATTCCTCTCACACGCTGCGAGCCGCGACCATGCGAGCATCACCGATTCCACTCGATTTCTCCCGAGTGAAAAAAATCATCTGCGAGCTCGTAAAAACAGCAAAAATCGCACCGTGTACGCCCGCCTTTAGTGATAATGTAGAGGAAAGAAGTTTAATGCACTACATGTTTCTATAATGCTTTATATTATTTGATAAAATTAAATGAATTCTATTATAAAGCAACATTATAAACACAAGTCCTATATAATCAAAGTATTAGACACTGAACATGATCAGGGATTCAGGCAGTTACATGATGATATCACAATTACATGATGACATCATTATCATCATCACCTGATCTAAATTTTCTCATGGCTTTTTTGCCACGATAAATGTGCTTTATAAACACAATTATAGCAGCCAGAGAAAATGTTATACTTAAAAGTCAAGAGTCCATCTAAAGCAAACGCTAACCACCATCATGGTAACTTTAAAATACAAAATATGATTTAATTAAAACGGAAATTAAATAAAGTAAATCTGGTTAGTTTTAAGTGTAGCTGGTAATACGGACTTGCATTTCACCTTTTTGTTTGGTTTAGTCCAACCAAAATTCAACGACTGCCCAACGTTGGAGCTTGACGTCAAACAAACATTGGATTTAGACATCAACCCGACTTTCATTTTCAAGCAAAATCCAACGTCTGACCGACGCTGTAGTCTATATCCTGTGCCTGCTGGGATCAACATCATGACATCCTGACATCAAATAAATGTTGAATTGACATCAAATGCCAACAAAGCATGACATCAAAATAACATCAAAATGACATCAGCAGAGGTCAAAATCTTGACATCAAATTGACATTGACACTTTGACGTCAATATGACTTTCATTTTTGACCTATTTCGTGACATAATTTTGACATCAATGTTTGATGTCACATTGATGTTAAATTGACATCAAATGCCCACTGGGATCACTGCAACCTTTTATGTGATGGGAATAGATCTAAATACTTAAAAATCTTCTCACGATTCATTAATCCCGATAGCTGTAATAGTAAAAACGTATAATAGCTGTAATAGTAAATGTTTTCGAGAGAGTTTCACATGTAATGCTAAATATTTCATATGCAAGCATGTCAGCCAATCACAGCAGTGAGCGTTTACACTGAAGAAATCACAGCAGCCAATCACAGCAGAGGGTGTTTACACTGAAGTCTCACACAGACACGCCCCTTCAAACAGAGCGTTCAGAGGCTAAAATCAGGCTAGGAAATATGCCTTTTATTTCTAAATTATAACAACTTTTGATCTAAAAAACATACTAACATTATAAGGGCACCCCAGGAAACATTCTAAAATAATAAAATAAAAAGAGTTTCTGTTGAGTTTTGTGGGTCACCATTGTGCTGAAGAGTAGAGCCTATGCTTCAGTTCTGGATGAGCAGGGATATACTGCTGATGAACTGCATATTGCTTTATTTAAAAGGCAGTTATTGTGTACTTGTTGATGCATTGATGATCTATTTTTTATGGTCTTTAATTCATTTATGTGCGCTAATGTTGAGTAACACCTATCTGCAAGAGGATTGAATTAAATTGATGTTATGTTAACTTATTTCAATTAATTACATTATTTAGAAAACTATTTTTTTAGTGGACTCAAATGAAATAAGATCACAGTATAAAAATGAAATGGCAATTGATCAATTTAAGATAAAATCAGTTTACAACATCTTGACGTCAAATAAATGTTGAATTGACATCAAATACCAACAAACAAAGCATGACATCAAAATAACATCAAAATGACATCAGCAGAGGTCAAAATCTTGACATCAAATTGACATCGACACTTTGACGTCAATATGACTTTCATTTTTGACCTATTTCGTGACGTAATTTTGACATCAATGTTTGATGTCACATTGATGTTAAATTGACATCAAATGCCCATTGGGTGATGTAACGAGTACATCAGGATTTATGGGAAGTGTTCCCGGTTCCAGCTGACCTAATCTATGCAGCCTAACATTGAATTATAGAAGTCTATAATGTATTATGTGTATACTAGGTCAAAGAGATGTGTCTTTAATCTAGCTTTGAACTGACAGAGTGTGTCTGCTTCCCAAACAATGTTAAGAAGACTGTTCCAAAGTTTTGGTGCTAAATAGGAAAAGGATCTACCGCCAGTAGTCGATTTTGATATTCTAGGTATTATCAACTGGCCGGAATTTTGAGATTGCAATAGACGTGAAAGACTATAATGCGTTAAGAGCTCGCTCAAGTACTGTGGAGCTAAACCATTCAGTGCTTTGTAAGTAATCAGCAATATTTTAAAATTGATGCGATGTTTAATAGGCAGCCAATGCAGTTTTGACAGAACCGGGCTAATATGGTCATACTTCCTGGTTCTGGTAAGAACTCGAGCTGCTGTGTTTTGGACCAGCTGTAGTTTGTTTATTAAGCGTGCAGGGCAACCACCCATAAGAGCATTACAATAATCTAGCCTTGAGGTCATGAACGCATGAACTAATTGTTCCGCATTTGTCAATGAGAGCATATGGCGTAATTTAGATATATTTTTTAAGATGGAAAAATGCGGTTTTACAGATACTGGACACGTGACTTTCAAATGAAAGATTGGTAACAGCTCTTTTGTGTTTTTATTTGACGAAAATCTTCCACTCTACTGTAGCTGAACAGTCATAGGGGAGAGCGGGGCACGTACATAGCCTAACGCTTTTTGACTTTCTCAGTTTGTGTAAATCTACTTAGGGTTCAGAGTATTTTTTTTTTTTTATATGACTAGTACAATTATGTGGTTTTGTTTTATTAATACAGTATATACTTTTTTCTTGATATACCCCGAAAGAATGGAAGTGAAATGTGACAACATGCCCCAGGTGGGGTACATGGTAACATGAGCATATGACAGATTAAAATGCTATCTGATCTAATCAAACAAATATACAAGACAAACTAAAATATTTTCTCAAAAAAATACAATTATTAACTTTTTCATATAAAATAATGGCTTTTTTTTTAAATAATTAAAAATAAACTTTTTTTTTAGTTTGACTACGAACACAGGAAAACACAGCTAGCCTACAACATAGTTCAAAACATATAATTAGTAGGCTAATTTCTGAACATTGACTCTCAGTCTTTATTCACCTATTTAATCCTGCAAGTGTCTTCTGCTAGTTAGTGAAGCATTAAAGAACTATATCAACCGTTAAATGACATATTGGAGATTCAAATAATATCAGATTTGTCTAATTTTAAATAAACACAAAAAATAGATGAAAAATTAACTTAGGAAAGAAATTTACTTTTGCTATGGTTTAATAAATGTCTTGAATTTTGGCGCTACTTTTTCTCAATATAGTGTTGATATGGCAACTAGTAAATACAAGTTTCGTCATGCTAGCATGTGTGGAAGTATTTAAAACAAGTGTGTTACAACTAACCCCGCTCTCCCCTACTGTTTTAGAATGGAGTAGCCTATATGTAGACTTTTTACAATTCCTGAAATGTTACTCATTTAATATGTTCCATTACATTTCACACAATTCTATAACTTTAATTAAAAAATTTGAAGTTGTATGCTGTTATGGATGTAACTGATCTAACACCCAAGGTATAAAATTACCACTTTTGAATAGAGAAATGTGACCCTGGACCACAAAACCAGTCTTATGGGTAATTTTTTAAAATTGAGATTTATACATCATCTGAAAGCTGAATACATAATCTTTCCATTGATGTATGGTTTGTTAGGATAGGACAATATTTGGCCGAGGTACAACTATTTGAAAATCTGGAATCTGAGGGTACAGAAAAATCGAAATATTGAGAAAATCGCCTTTAAAGTTGTCCATTTCTATTGGCAATAGTGCTGCATCCATTCACAAAAATAAATGTTTTATATATTTAAGGTGGGAAATTTACAAAATATCTTCATGGAACATGATCCTTACTTAATATCCTAATGATTTTTGGCATAAAAGAAAAATCTATAATTTTGACCCATACAATGTATTATTGGCTATTGCCACAAATATACCCGTGCAACATAAGACTGGTTTTGTGATCCAGGGTCACAAATAGGTGAAGTTTATAATAACAGCAAATTATTGGAGTGTTTTTCCTAAATAGAGAAATTCGGAAGAGATTGTAATCAGAGATCATGTTTTTAGGTATTTTAAGACAAAACTTGTACTAAAAAGTATAAAAATACATTACTGTGTTGATTTGAAATCATATCTTATTTAGTGGTCCATTTAAAATGTATGATGTATTTACTATTTACACCAAGTGCAAACAGACACCTTGTTGGCAGAGGTTATTTACACTAACTATGGGCACCATATATCTGATTGAGAAAATTACAAAAGAAATACCACTGACAACAGAATCAGTGGCGTGTTGAGTAAGATGTTTCATTGTATAATAACAACATATTCATGCAGTGTATATGATTATTATATGCGGTGATATGCATTTGGAAAAGGGAGAACAGCAAGTTTATATATAAACTATACACTGCATGAATATGTTGTTATTATTGCATACTGTTATAATAAACTACAATAGAGTGTAGTACAAATAGTATCTGCCACTATGTGCACCAGCTATAAATAGCATATAACAAATATTTACACTTAGAGCAAAGAACATACTTATATTTTCACTTAATGTAGATAACATATTGCTATTAACACAGTGTAAATACATCTATATTGTTATTTATTACTGTCGCATCTAAATTGGTATTTACTTAGTGTAAACAGCATTTAACACTATTTGCCCTTTATTTTCATTTAGGAATACAAAACTATCTTGATCACTAAAGCCAATGTAATGATTATGTTGTTTATAAATACTTCATTTTATAAGCGGATCACTAAATGAGATATTGGTGAAAAATTCAAGATGTTTTATTGCATTTAAAAAGAAAAAGTAATATGGGACAGTAATGGAGTAATTATACAGGCCACGCCCTTTTGACCAAAAATATAAGAGATGTTTGAGTGAGTGAGTGAGTGACAGAGAGAGGAAAAAGCATTTTTGCAGCAATGCCTAAACATTGCAATAATTTGAAAAATATAAAAATAATTAAATTAATCTGAAACACTGAATGACCATCCCAGAATAGCGTTTTAAAAACTATTAAAATAAATGAGAGAATGAAAAAATGGTTTAACTATTTCAGTCCACATTTTATTGCATGAATACATAGGCCTATACGTTATAAAAGGTCAGAACAGTTTCCTGCACCACATTTCCCTGCTCTCCTGTGACAGAGCCATGATCTCACGTGGTCACATAAAAACTCAATTTTCATGTTTGAAACTGTTGACAAACGTAAATTTCACAAGAAATGCAGATAATAAATATAGTCAACAATAATTGCACTAATTTGAACACAAACAAAATACTTTGAAAGGGATTAAGAATTCATATTAAAATTAAGTTTCAATAATTTAACATGCATAAATATAAAAATATTTAAATTACATATATGTTGTAGCTCTTTTAAGCAGGTTGGCAAAATCAAGGAATTACTGATTAGCTTCTGATTAATTTGTTTCTTTAAATAATCAAACAATGTGATTGACATTATCACACTTTCTCTTCTTACTGCATGTATTGGTCTTCAATGGCACAGATAATGTAAAACTTTTTTCTTTTTTTTTTAAATATCGTTGGTTCAAATGACATTGCATAACGTTTCATCTACCATTCCTTCAAGATCTCGAGATCTTCAGATCCCTTATTAACATTCTTCCGGTGTTCAGTGCACTATAGAGATGCTCTGATCAGCCACAGCACAGGCAGCCAGCAGTGGCTCGCTGAAAGCATGTCTGACAACATGCAGCACCGACACAGATTCAGGATCA
This sequence comes from Scardinius erythrophthalmus, assembly GCF_964197995.2. Lineage (NCBI taxonomy): Eukaryota > Metazoa > Chordata > Actinopteri > Cypriniformes > Leuciscidae > Scardinius > Scardinius erythrophthalmus. Next base: position 42,755,284 of record NC_138225.1, on the reverse strand, counting down.
TAGAACAGCAGGGTCTGACTGGGCCAATCCAGCAGCAGTCCCACTCTCTTGAGCTTCTTAGCCACTGCGATACCCACACTGCATCCATCATGACAGAAAGAAAAGTCTTCATCATAAATCGAGAGCACCCATGATTTTGAGTTGTAGCCCAGCCGTGCGCCATTGCCGGTCCCCTTGCGTTCTATGCTGGCATAGCATACACCCACTTTGAAGGCGGCACTCGTGCCCACGTCAAGTACCCAGCTATGGGTACCAGAGGACATGGGAGGGGAGCAGAGGGCGTTTGGCCAGCTGTCGAAGCGCGCCGGGTCATAGGGGTGTAACTGACGCTGACGTTTGGGCAGGAAAGTTAAGGTGTGCTGATCGTTGGAGAGGGAGAGAAGAGGACTGACCGTTTGCTTTTCAAAGTGCAGCATAGTTGAACTGTGGGCTAAAGAAGAGGAGGATATGTTAAGAAGATGTTCAGAGCAAGAAAATGAGAAGTTGAATGTAAGGGATGTAGAAAAGTACACTACCAGTCAAAAGTTTTTGATCGGTAAGATTTAATTTTTTTTTTAAAGAAGTCTCTTACGCTCACCAAGGCTGCATTTATTTGATTAAAAACACAAAAATAAAAACAGAAATATTGTGAAATATTATTACAATTTAAAACAGCTGTTTTCTATGTAAATATATGTTCAAAATTAATTTATTCCTGTGATCAAAGCTGAATTTTCAGCATCATTACTCCAGTCTTCAGTCTCACATGATCCTTCAGAAATCATTCTAATATGATGATTTGATGCTCAAGAAACATTTATTATTATTATTATTATTATTATTATTATTAATGTTGAAAACAGTTATTTACATTTTTATTTCAGGATTCTTTGATGAATAGAAAGTTCAAAAGAACAGCATTTATCTGAAATAGAAAGCTTTTGTAACATTAAACACTATAACGTTCAAACGTTTGGGGTCAGTAAGAATTTATTTTATTTTTGGGGGAAAATAAAAAAATAGAAATCATTACTTTTAGTCATCGAGGACATTTATAATGTTACAAAAGTTTCTATTTCAAATAAATGCTTTTGAACTTTCTATTTCAACATTGATAATAACAATGAATGTTTTTTGAGCATCAAATCCATATATTAGAATGATTTCTGAAGGATCATGTGACGCTAAAGACTGATGATGCTGAAAATTCAGCTTTGATCACAGGAATAAATTACATTTTAAAATATATTAAAATAGAAAACAGTTATTTTCAATTGTCATGATTTTTAACAATACTATATCCTAAAATCAGCATTGGTGAGCAGAAGAGACTTCTTTTAAAAAACGTTTAAAAAAAATCAAGTTCATTAGTTGACATTAGTGCCAATGCCTCAAAATATTACAGTACACTTGATTTTATCATGTCACATTGCATACGTTATCAAAATGTAAGCAGGGGGTCTGATCATGGGTTTACATGTGATATACTGAATCTGTCTTAAATTAACTTCTGTCTTGTGTAAATGTAAATAGAAGTCCACTTACCAGATGGCCCAAGCAGCAATGCACTGGCCCATAAACCCACCATGAGTTTACTGTCACTGCAGCCTCTGTTCAAACTCAGTTGCTCTGTATCTCTAGGTTCACCAACACCCTCTGCATCCTCAATCCTAGCACAGTCATATACACGATCAATTATCATACCCAGCTTATCTCATTTTGTGTGTTTATTTATTTATGTGGGCTTATTGTTGCATTTATTGCAAACTGAAATTACCTGTCATTAATTTCCTCGTTTGAGCTCTAAAAAATAAAGAACAAAAATACAAAAAAATCAGTGGATTATCTCACAAATGTAATTTAGTCATACAAATATAAATATGTATGTTTTATTAATTGATTAGAAACATCTAAATAGAAAAACAATGAACAAACTAAAAAACAAATGAAATTGATTTAGGAGTGTTGAGTAGGCTACTTTAGATTTGAAGTATTATTGTGGGGAATCAGTCATCTACTCTGTGGAGTACTATTGAAAAGAAAAAAAACACTGTACTCTATTTATAACTATGCTCAAATGTCAGTTATCTGCTGATGAATTTGATGTGTATCCTAGAACCTTATGCTGTCAGGACAAATTACCTTTAATTTGATTAATTTGCATTGGGAAATTGTGAGTTAACAGGCAGTTTTGCTTTATGTTTATACATTTTGAATAATGTTGACTTATGTTGAATGCGAAAGTACAGTAATTAATTGGTAACACTTTACAATAAGGTTAGTAAAGTGTTACCAATTAAGAACTAAGAATGAACAATACTTCTTCAGCATTATTAATTTTAGTTAATATTAATTATAACATTTACAAATACATTATTAAAATCAAAGGTTGTATTTGTTAACATTAGTTAATGCACAGTGAACTAACATGAACAAACAATGAACAGCTGGATTTTAATTTAAAAACATTAACAAAGATTAATAAATACAGTAACAAATGTATTGCTCATGGTTAGTTCATGTTAGTTAATACATTAACTAATGTCAACCAATGAACCTTATTGTAAAGTGTTACTAATTAATTCAATAACTTAAAATATGTATTCTTCTTACTGGTTCCATATGCAAGCAAGATGATCATACATATTGTGTGAATGCATAAAGTGAATGAAGCATTAATTGAGATTTGGATTGTGCCCAAAATTCTCATGGATGTAAGGAAAAAAATTATAATCTCATAAATCTGAAATTTGGCAAAAAGATTTCAAGCTCTGTCTTTTGATTTCATCAGTCAGTTTCCTTGTTAATTTCTAATTCTTTAGTATGAAGTCTTTGTTGACAAAGTATCTATACTTAAAATAAAATGTTCATACTTTATCAGCACTTTTTACACTCCTGTCTTCTTCATTCACTCACCACAAGCATGGCATCTGTGGAGTGTGTGAGTGAGTGCACCAGGCTGGTGCGTGTGTGTGAGAGTTTCTCCAGAGTGTGTGTCCAGTGTGCTCTCTGAGTGAGAAGGCACTGCTCAACACGCTCTTCTTCTCTCTGTATGGCCTCTAGGAGACGCTGCTCCTCTTCCTCCAGAGCCTCTCGCACCACTTTCGCCTGAGCCAGCACTCGTTCTCTAGCACTGTTTGCATCAATCTAGCAATTAAATGACACAAGAGGCAATTACAATAACATATTACACTGTTATAACTACACTTCATCTGAATACCAGGGTCATTAAATAAAAACGGTAACACTTTACAATAAGGATCATTAGTTACCATTAGTTTATGTATTAACTAACATGAACTAACCATGAGCAATACACTGTCTTTGTTCATCTTTGTCACTGTTGGTTAATAAAAATAAGCTGTTCATTGTTTGTTCATGTTAGTTCAGAGCATTAACTAATGTTAACAAGATTTTAATAAAGTATTAGTAAATGCTGAAACTAATATGAATGAAGATTAACAAATGCTGTATAAGTGCAGTTTATTATTAGTTCATGCTAACTAATATAGTTAACTAATGTTAACTAATGAACCTTATTGTAAAGTGTTACCAGAAAATCATTTGAAATCCTACAGAATAAGTTACTTATAATAATATCACAGTCCAATTATGCATGATAACATAATATTACCACATGGCTGCCATTGTGTAAGTTCTGCGGACTCAGTTTATGTAATGCTCTCTCTTTCTCTCTGCATGTTCGGAAGTAGTAATTTAAATAAGTGAATTCTTCAGGTACCTGTACAGCTTTCTCTCTTGCTGTAAGCGTGCGGTCAATGAATCGTTCAATCCGCAGGGCTTGCAGCTGCATTTTTTCGCAGACATCCACCAACTGATTCTGTTTAATACAAAGAAGAAGAATGATTCCAAGATCACGTAATCAGCATTAAACCAGCTGTTGAATAGTGTGCAGGTGGCAGGAATGTGAAGGAATGTGGATATGACCTGAATTTCTCTGTTGTTGAAAAAGTGTCTGAGAGGAGGAAATGTGTCAAGAATTTTCAGATCTACTGGCCCTCAAAAGTATTTGGAAGCTTCCAAATATGTGAATTTTATTTCAGCTTCGTTTTGTGCATTTTTTGGGTTGAAAATGTTTATGCTATCGAAAATTATTTTGCATTTTATCCAAAATTATATTTTGTTATCTAACGAGTTGAAATACTTTTTCTGGCCAGTATCACAGGTGAGTCCTGTGTTGATGTGAGCCCTCAGGTTCAAAAAAAGCACCGCAATGAAATACAAAGAATATAATATAACATCAGTTCTTAATTTATTTTATTTTTTTTACAGTATGGGAAATTTCAGCAAGAAAGACTTCAAATCATGTGTTAAGATAGTTGTTCCAGTGAATACAAAATGTGCAATGGAATGCAATGCAAAAAAAAAAAACAGTAGCAAGGTTACTGCCATCTTATAGCGAAAAGTTTATATAAAATTTTATATGTGGGGATAGTTTTCAATAGCATGGTTACTGCCATTTTTTAGCGAAACGTTTATATCACTTTTTATATGAGGGGATAGATAACTTCAATTGCCCCAAATTGAATATATACATCTGATTGCAGTGATAAAATAAATTTAATGAAGCCGTTTCTTCCTCAATTTTAGTGAGCCTTCAGGTAACTTTGGGGCGCCTGAAACGTACTGACGTAATGAAACTGACCACGCCCTCTATGTGAATATACACAAATGCACAAGACTGCTGAAACTCGTAGGCTACATTATTATTCTAACAGTAGAGATATATTTTAAGTGAAGAAATAATGTGTTATGAATTATTTTGTTAATGTTTTATACGTTGAAACCTAATTTTATGTTATTTAACTAATAGTAACTCACCCTTACTACAGTTGCCCGGGTAACCAGCTCTGTCACTGTATGACCCTGACAAGCTCCATCCAACACACATTGCGAGCATTTCAGTCTCCCTTCTGTATTACAGTACAACTGTAGTTCGCATTCATGTTCTGGACACAGTTTCGCTTCTCCTGAAGCCGATACGGAGTCTGCACCGCTGCCTACAGGGGTCTCCACATATTTGCGCACAGGTTTAGTCGACGATTCTCCATTAACTGTGACATTGGTGTTTAAAAAGAGCTCTTCGCCTTCACTTCTTATTCGATCTTCATGTTTTGGATGGTCGTCCAGTCCAGGGTCAGTCTCCAGGTCATTGACGTGCAAGGACACCGTTGCCAGTTCACAAAGTCTATAGTCCAGACTCATTGCACTGAGAGATAATATGTTAAGTTCCTTAACGTTAGCTGAATAAAATACGATGGGTTCGCCTGGTTTCGCTGATGTATACTGTAAAATACCCGTAGCGCAGGTGTATCCAGTTTTAGAGCCCTGCCTACCTATCGCAGGTGTATAACACGGAAGTGGACTGGTTGTAGAGTGCGCAAGTCTGAAATTAAATTTGTCTGCAGTTGTGGCCACTGGCCTAGTCAATCTCTTGAAACTTGGGACTGTTCTTGCAATATGCTAATTTGTCATCTGATCTTGCATGTAGCTTATTGGCTGAATTCAGACAACACTGCTCTTTTAATGTGTAACTCTCCATTCACTAAATAAGCTGTACTGAGTCTATTTGCTACACAGTTCTTACCATATTTATAGATCACGGTAATCTAAAACATTTCAAATAAAAATAAGATGGTGCAATGTAAAAAAAAAGGAACAAGAAATATTTCTATAGTATTATTTATTTATTTATTTATTAAATAAATTCAAGCTATTGGTTGTCACGATTCTGTTCTGTCTGAGTGTTTTTTGTCACTAGTCACATGTCTTCCTTTGTTCTGTTTTCCCGCCACTCCTTGGTTTCCATGGTTACCCTCATTAGTTCATTTGTATCACCTGGTTCCTCGTTAGTCTTGTCAGCTGTGTCTTGTTTCCCTGATCTGTTCTCCCCTGTATTTAAGCCCTGAGTGTTTCAGTCTTCACTTGTCGGTCAATGTTTAATGTTAGGTTCCTGTCCTGAGCACACGCTCCCTGTTTTTGTGTTATCTGTTATCATTGAGAATTAAAACCTTGGAATTCTTCATCTTTGAGTTTGCCTCCTACTTCATCTACCCTGCAGCCTGACATTGGTGTGCAATGGAATTTATTGAGTTACAATATGCTACAGGTGCAGGGGTCCACGAGTTCATGCGCTGTACATTTTGTACATGGAGTACAGCATTGTTAAAGGGGTTGCTTTTTGTTAAACAGTGTTAGACTCAAATCTTTGGTATCACTGCAAAGATTCTTTCAAATTTCAATTAGTGACCCTTTTTGAAGTAGGGGAGAGCAGACAAATCTGTCTGACACAACTGTGTTCCCAAACAGCAGCATCTGCCCCTTTTATTATAAACGAAAAGTATTGTATACAGTGGATTCTCCTACTTTTCTTAGTGATATTTAGTGCCTGTTTATCAGGAAGTGACATTTTTGTTCTCTTCGACTCACTGGATGGAATTAGTGCTTTATTCGCAAGTGTTTTATGTGATATTCCAATTTTGCGCATAAGTTAAATTCACAACTTTGGATAGAAACATAACTAGTGTCATACTCGTTACTTTGGGCATACAAAATTTCTGCAGACGCAATGGTTGTAATATGACGTCACACTCTGCAGCATCTTTTTTTTTTTTAAAGGACAATCCTTGGCTGTTTCCGAAATTACCCCCTATACAGTGGTGTAACAGACGGGCCAGCACTGCTGGGGGCCCTGTGAATTAGCACCCTCAAAGCAAGAGCACCCTCAGGTGATACTGTAATAATATCATTGTCGAAACAGATTTGGTAAACACTCAGTGTGTATTTGTGTTTGCGCTCTGGACAACGTCAAATATTTCTATTTACAACAGTTTTGCAGCGAAGAGCAATGTAGCCAATCACAGACATATCTGTTGATCTCTCGAATGCAATGGCCAGTCAGAGGTGTTTAAGTTAAAATCCATGTACTGCTTAAAACACTTGAGTTTATGTTCAGTGTTGAACACTCGCGAAACCTCTCATTAATAAATAATGTGTACACGATGCAAGTAAGAGATTCATTGTGCAGTGTAGACAGCTTCATTGATTATAATGGAACTTGGTGAGATCACATTGAACTGAGATTTTTTAGTGATTATAATGGGAACGCTCTTTACACGCATTTGAGGCTTTTGAAAAAAGAAAAGTTTTGTTTTTCATGCTGCTTAGATGACTGATGGCCAATTACACGCTGCAAAGTTTTGGAAGTGACATCCACATATAAATACAGGCACACAAAGAAGATTAGTTCCAACACAAAGTTTAATAAAGATCAGGCTCTGGCTCACTTGTCACGGTGGATGGTCCCTCAACGTCTGCGGGGGGCTCTTGCACATTCTCCGTGGTCGAAGGTGGTAACTTTAGCTGAGTCTGGCTGGGTCCTGGATCAGGGACGGATGCTCTCTGGATGTTGGCTTCTCTCCAGTTCAGACCAGTGGTGTCTGGGAGGTCAATGGGATGGTGAAAGTTCACCCCTATCCAGAACAATGACTTCAGGGTCTCATCGTTGTAGGGGCTGGGGATGGCGAGACGGAAAAAACTTCCAGTAAAAGACAAAAAATCTGTGCTCTCAACAGCCACCGCAGCAAATCGAGCTGCATGATCCATATTAGGTTCGGTCTTCTGTCACAGGGCGGTTGCAGGAAGGCACACGAAGAAGATTAGTTTATGACAACATGAAGTTTAATAAAGATCAAACAGGCAAACAGCAGACCAAACAGAGAATGAATGTGAGGGATCAACTTATAGCAAACACAAACTAGGATAATTAACAGAACACAGCTGAAACCAAGAACACAAATGAGGGGCAGGAAAACTGAACAAAGGAACACATGATGAGAATGAAAACAAACTAAAAGTCCATGATAATGCAACTAACAGAACATAGTGGTGACAACATCAGTCATGCCTTCAAGTGATTTTAAAAAAGCTTTTAGGCTACTAGCTTACAGAGGTTGTCGGGAACATTAAACGTCATTACACCGAACAGGAAAAGTCATCCTTGTTGTGTTTATTAAAACGCTCTTGCAAACTTTATAACTCGAACGTTCAGGGAAATTGTTTTTTAAATAAAGACTGAAAGACTTGTCAGAAGCTTTGTGATTGAGGTCATGTGGCCGTAGTCTTAATGCATTATAGTCCTTCATGTCTATTACGTTCTCAAAATTCTGGCCAGTTGATAATACCTAGAATATCAAAATCAACTGCAGGTGGTAAATCCATTACCTGTTTAGCACCTAAACTTTGGAATAGTCTTCCTAGCCTAGACGCAGGCACACTTTGCCAGTTTAAACCTAGTCTACATCTCTTTAACCTGGCATAAACATAACACATTATAATTTTCTGTTATTCATATCTGTTAAATGATTGTCATAGGCTGCATAAATTAGGTCAACTGGAAAAAGGAACACTTCAACACCCGATGTACTTGTCACATCGTAAGAAGAATGGCATCTACGGTAATATTAGTCTGTCTGTCTCATCCTTATCTCAAGGTTACCGTAGTCACCAAGATCCGGTCCATATCCAGATAAGATGGTGGACCTGCACCTATACATGATCAAAACACAGCCCTGAAGGTCAGTCGAGACCGTGTCTACAAGACAATCCCTTTGAAGGCCTCGTTGACACAACAGCCATCGATACTGATCCTCAGCAAAGACCATAAGAACCAGACAGGTCCTTCGCACAAGACCCTATGGCCAGCTTTGGCTCCATACTGATGTGACGAATCAATCTTCAAGCAAAAGGAACTGGATGAATATTTGAATGCTACCAATCCGATCTTAATTCTGACTTGTGATGCAGCTTGAATCATTATGACACCGTGTTGGCCAGAGGAGAACTGGCCCCCTGACTGAGCCTGGTTTTTCCAAAGGTTTTTTTTTTTCTCCATTCTGTTACCTGAAGGAAATTGGTTTCATTGCCACTGTTGCTTCTGGCTTGCTTAGTTGGGGACTTTATATTCAACAATATTATTGATCTGACTGTACTGACGCTGTTGAATGAGAACTGAACTGAGATGGACGATGACATATTTTTTTGCAGAACTGCTTTATAGATGAAATTAACTAATTTAATAATTGATGATCTTTACAACAGAACTGAATCAACACTGAACTGAATTCAGCTGAACAACATTTTGATATGCATCATCTTCCTGGTATCTCTGTAAAGCTGCTTTGAGACAATCTGCATTGTATAAAGTGCTATAAATAACTTGACTAGTTTAGTTCGTTTATAGCCAATTAGCTTTTTTACGTCTGCTGATTGTATTTAGGCTTTGAAAGTCATTATAGTTGTGTTCATTTGTGAAGATTATCATGATGAGCAAAACATGTAAGAATCATAAACTTTTGTCAGTCACAGAGCTTATTTTCTGCAATAATCCGAAAGCCAATGGAAAACTCCTGCAGCACTAGAACCACAAGATGCCATCTGTTTGATATACTGTATAAAGCAATCAATTTGTTTTGTACAGTATCATGTTTAGGGGTGTGAAAATGAAATCTCGGTGTCCCTACAGACCTGCTCGTAAAACTCATGGATGTTGTAATGAAGCTTCAGGAGAGTGAGGATCCATTTGCAGTTTTATTATAATCTTGGTCGTACAATCAGGGTCAATCACCAGCAAACACAACAGTAGAGATAAGGCAACTCGTAATCCAGAAACAGGCATAAGGTCAGGGCAGGCAGCAAACTTACATAAATCAGTCCAGTATAGAATATAGTCCAGGGCAGGCAGCAAAGAATCAAGATTTGAATAGACAGTCCAAAAGTAATCCACAGGAAGACAAAACACGGGAAGAAACGCTCAGAGTTGATCACCAGGGTAAATACAAAACTTCGCAATGAGGCAGAGTCTGAGAGCACCTTAAATAGTCCACTGATGAAGATCAGGTGCAAGGTAATCAGTGCCAGGTATGTGGGAAATGTAGTTCAAATGGTTTAATATTCAGGAGAGGGTTCCCTCTGGTGGTGAGCAGGAGGAACCGCGGAAGTCTCATTTGTGACAGAGCCCCCCCCCTGCGAGCGGCTCCTGACGCGAAGAGGCGAACGACGCCGGGGTCTTCCTCGAGGTCGAGGGGCCGGTTTTTCCGGGTGCATCCTATGGAACTCAGTCACGAGTGTGGGGTCGATTATGTCCTCTGTATTAACCCAGGATCGCTCGTCCGGTCCGTACCCCTCCCAATCCACCAGATATTGGAGGACCCTGCCCCGGCGTCTGGAATCGAGTAGATCTCGAACCTGATATGCCTCCTCGCCGTCCACCAAGATGGGTGAGGGGCCCTGGTCACTGGTCTGCTCCTCCTCCTCCGCTCTCGGACCACCAGCGGGTTTGAGAAGTGATACATGAAAGGTGGGAGAGATACGATAATTAGAGGGTAATGCCAAACGAAAGGAAACTGGTGTAATCTGTTTAACAATTTGGAAGGGACCCACATACCTGGGACTGAGTTTCTTGCAAGGAAGTCTGAGACGTAGGTCTCGAGTGGATAGCCAGACCCATTGACCTGGAGTATATTCGGGATTGGGGTGGCGGTGACGATTGGCCTGCAACTTCTGTCTCCTGACAGCATGTAGCAAGTGGGTGTGAGCCTGATTCCAGATGTCTTCGCTTCTCTGGAGCCAGTCGTTGACAGAGGGTACCTCGGTAGGTTCCCCTGAACATGGAAATAGGGGAGGTTGGAAGCCCATTACACATTGGAATGGAGTTAGTCCGGTGGAGGGCTTCTGGAGTGAGTTCTGTGCATACTCAGCCCACATGAGGAATCGACTCCAGTCTGCTTGGTTCTGATGACAATAGGATCTGAGGAACCGGGTGATCTCCTGATTGAGACGTTCTGTTTGACCATTCGATTGTGGGTGATATCCTGAAGTGAGGCTAACGTTGATGTTGAGTTGTTGGAAGAATGCTGACCATACTCTGGATGTGAATTGGGGCCCTCGGTCCGACACAATGTCCTCAGGAAGACCATAGAAGCGAAACACAAAGTTGCACATGAGTTCAGCAGTCTCAAATGCTGTAGGCAGCTTGGGAAGTGGAATTAAACGGCAGGCCTTGGAGAAGCGATCTATGACAGTGAGTATTGTGGTATTCCCGTTGGACTTGGGGAGATCGGTAATAAAGTCTATGGCAAGATGGGACCATGGTCGGTGGGGAACTGGCAATGGTTGCAGTAGACCAGATGGTAACTGTCTGAGATGTTTGCTTGTGTTACAGGTGATGCATTCGTTAATGAATTTTATTGTGTCTGTCCGCAAGGTTGGCCACCAAAAGCTGTTCTGAAGCAGGTTAACAGTGGCAGCAATTCCAGGGTGACCGGAGCTGAGTAAGGAGTGAACTTGCTGTAGTACTTTCTGACAGAGATCCTAAGGTACAAAAGTTTTGTCAGGGGGGCATTCGGGAGGAGGGGTCTTTTGTGAATTGGCTTGAGTGAGCTCTGTCATGATGTCCCACTGAATTGGGGCCACGATTAATGACTCTGGAAGAAGGGTTTCCTTGGATTTAATGGGAGTTAAACAGTCGTGTTGGCGTGATAAGGCGTCTGCTTTGGTGTTCTTTGAACCGGGACGATAGGTAACGGTGAAGTCAAATCGTGTAAAGAAGAGAGCCCACCTCGCTTGTCTGGGATTCAGTCTTTTGGCAGATCGTAAGTATTCCAAATTCTTGTGGTCAGTTAGAATCACAAACGGATGTTTAGACCCCTCCAGCCAATGACGCCACTCCTCCATAGCTGCTTTCATGGCCAACAATTCCCGGTTTCCGACGTCATAGTTCTGTTCGGCTGGGTTAAGTTTGCGGGAATAATAGGCGCAAGGATAGAGCTTGGATGGGAATCCGTGCCGTTGTGAGAGGATGGCTCCAATGCCCGTATTTGAAGCGTCCACCTCAACAATAAACGGGAGTTCTGGATCAGGGTGATGGAGGATGGGGGCAGATGTGAAACGTGACTTGAGTTCTGCAAAAGCCTCCTGTGCTGTAGTTGACCAGGTGAGGTGTGATGAATTTCTCTTAGTCATAGAGGTTAAGGGAGAGGCTACCGAGCTGAAATTTCTGATGAAGCGTCGGTAGAAATTAGCAAATCCCAAAAAGCGTTGTAATTCCTTTAGGGTTACTGGTAGTGGCCAGTCTAGAACGGCTTTGACCTTCTTCTCGTCCATGGCGACTCCCTCCTGACTGATGATGTAGCCCAAAAATGACGTGGTACTCTGGTGAAATTCGCACTTCTCTGCTTTGGCGTATAACTGGTGATCAATGAGTCGTTGTAATACTGTTCTTACGTGTTGCACGTGTTCCTCATAGGTGTTGGAGTAGATAAGAATGTCGTCGATGTAAACAATAACCCAACGATCAAGCATGTCCCGAAAGACGTCATTGATGAACGATTGAAATACGGAAGGACTGTTGGACAGCCCGAAAGGCATAACCAAATATTCATAGTGCCCAGTGCTGGTAGAAAAAGCCGTCTTCCATTCATCACCGTCCCGGATGCGAATGAGATTGTAGGCGCTGCGGAGGTCTAGTTTGGAAAAATACTTGGCATTGCGGAGTTGTTCTAGGGCAGCTGGTACCAGAGGTAAGGGGTATCGAAACTTGATTGTGATGTCGTTGAGACCCCGGTAGTCGATACAAGGGCGTAGACCACCGTCTTTCTTTTTAACAAAGAAGCCAGAGGCTGCAGGTGACGTAGATGCTCTGATGAACCCCTTTGACAGTTCCTCCTCGATGTAGTTCTTCATGGTTTCTGATTCGGGTTGTGATAAGGGGAAAATTCTACCCTTAGGTGGTGTTGTCCCTGCTAATAGTTCGATGGAACAGTCGCTTGAGCGGTGAGGACGAAGTTCCATAGCCTTGGTCTTGCTAAAAGCCTCGATGAGGTCAGAATATTCAATGGGAAGAGTGGGGAAAATAACAGGTTCGTCCTTTAGCGTAACGGTCTGAATGGAGAGTGAAGGGTTGCCAGTTAAACAGTTGGAGTGACATGACGGGTCCCATTTGATGATCCGACCTTCCTTCCATGAAATGAGGGGATTATGTTGACGTAGCCAGGGGAGTCCAAGAATAACCGGGTTATGAGGTGATGTGATGATGTAGAAACGAATTATCTCAGTGTGAAGGGTCCCGGTCTGTAGTTGAAGGTCCACGGTGGTGTGCAGAACCCTTCCATCACCGAGAGGCCGTCCATCTAGCGCTTCCACTGCCAATTGAGAGTTGCAAGAGATTAGTGGGAGTTGTTGTTGTTGAGCAAACTCATGAGACATAAAGTTTCCGGCTGCTCCTGAGTCTAATAGAGCTGATGTGGATATATGATTGTCTTCTAGAGATAATACTATAGGTACTTTGATACAAGAACTGGAGTGATGTGCTTGAACACAAGGACTCACCGAAGAGGAGTTACGAAGAGGTGGTCTTGTGGGACAGGAAGCCCTCAGGTGGCCCGGTTGACCGCAATAGAGGCAGAGATGTTGACGTATGCGGCGTTCTCTTTCTTCCGGAGTCAGATGAGTATATCCGAGCTGCATGGGTTCAGTTTGAGAAAGAGTAAATGGATATTGTGTGCTGGTTGGTACCGTTCTGAGTGGACGACGTGAACGAATCAGATTGTCAATCTGAATGGTTAGCTCGATGAATTGATTCAGTGATCTCCCTTCATCTCGGCAGGCCAGTTCGGATTGCAACTCCAAGTTGAGTCCCTTGCGAAAGAGCAGTTTAAGCGTGCTCTCCACCCAGTCGGTTTGTGCTGCTAGAGTACGAAATGTCAAAGCATATTCTGCTGCGGTACTCCTGCCCTGGCTCAACGCGAGTAGTTGATCATCAGCTCTCATACTCTGGCATCGGTGTTATACATAGCTTGTTGTTGATCAACGAATAATGAACATTGCAGTAGAAATCCCTTACATTTAGTTGGGTTACCATCAAACTTATCAGGAAGAGCCAGACGTGGGTTAACTGTGAATGAAGGTGGTGGAGAAGCGTCCACACTCACGTTTGGTTGAGAAGGGGCTGGGTTTGTAAGTGACATTTGCAAACTCTGTAGCGTCCTGACGAGCTCCTCCGTTACTGTAGTTAAATGGGTTAGCTGATGTTGATGAATGGCGAGTTGGTTAGCTTGAGTGGAAATCTCCGTGGACATTTGAACCAGAGCTGCTGGATCGTGTGTTGGCGAAGTTTTCTGTAATGAAGCTTCAGGAGAGTGAGGATCCATTTGCAGTTTTATTATAATCTTGGTCGTACAATCAGGGTCAATCACCAGCAAACACAACAGTAGAGATAAGGCAACTCGTAATCCAGAAACAGGCATAAGGTCAGGGCAGGCAGCAAATTTACATAAATCAGTCCAGTATAGAATATAGTCCAGGGCAGGCAGCAAAGAATCAAGATTTGAATAGACAGTCCAAAAGTAATCCACAGGAAGACAAAACACGGGAAGAAACGCTCAGAGTTGATCACCAGGGTAAATACAAAACTTCGCAATGAGGCAGAGTCTGAGAGCACCTTAAATAGTCCACTGATGAAGATCAGGTGCAAGGTAATCAGTGCCAGGTATGTGGGAAATGTAGTTCATTGTGTGATGTCTGAGGCTGAATGAATTCCCGCATCTCAACAGATAGTGATATAAGTAGGTTACTTCTGATCACTCAGTGTCCAAATCTGATCACTCGCTTTCATTCACTCATTAAGTGGATTACATTAATGGAGTAACACATAGGGAATTGTGAATGAGGGTATATGGGGGTGATTTTGGATGCAGTGATTTTGGATAGTTCAGACTCAGGTGAATGCTAGGACATCACTTTCATGAACGAACTGTATGAAGGAGGGCTGTAACTGAAATCCCCCCTTATGAAAGGCTATTTCATGGCCCACATTCAAATGTGGTCTAATGCTTCATGAGTTAGTAAATAATGTAAAATTGATGAGTGGCACCTTTTGCTCTTTTAAATTATTCTTTCTATTATGCTTCAGACCTTGTTCTACATTCTCTTATTTTATTGTTTACATAATTTAACCAATGCAGCTTTCTAGCATGTTCATTGTAAATCGTAAATTAACATTTATCTTGATATACACATAATACAATAAAAAAAGAAAAATTATTTACAAAGGGATTCCGAAACGTTTTGTTCACTTAAAAGATTAATAAAAAAGACACCCACATGCAGAGCAACGTTTTGATTCCTAAATGAATAGTTCAACTTTTAACCATTAACCTTAATCCATCTTTCAGAGAAAACAATGTTAAGCTTGTTAGTCTGTTGAATGGACCTGCAACATTCACGTGAAACAGGAATACATATATTTCAGATATGTCATAATTTAAATGTTACATTTACGTTTATGTAAATCAAGAGTTGTGCTTTCAAAACTAAAAAAAAAAAGCTAATTATGAATATGCTGCTGTTGATAATTATGCCATTTCAGTAAAATCAACATTTTATATGTCCAGATAACTTCTGTAAACGGCACATCCAAATTAAATAAGGGCTTCAATGAGAAAAAAATGAATGTGTGACAATTTTTTTGTCACAACCATTGCCCAGTTGTTCAAAAGAAATGTAGTTGTATTTAGGTTATCAGATTGGATCAAATCTGAAAATAGGTTTTTAAAAAGGAAACAAATATTCTGAAATCGAATTAGATCACATAATCCAGTTGTTCAAAAGTAATCTGATCAGATATTGGCAATCGGATTGGATCAAATCTTTAAAAAGGGTTGTTCAAAAGAAAAAAAAGTTTCTGAAATCGGATTAGATCACAAAATCCAATAAGTTTGTGTTGTTCTTTTGGGTCCTACTTTTTAGTATGATTAGGATAGCCTACATTTGATCAAAAAAAAAAAAAAAAAAAAAAACAGGATTATCCTGATCCCAGCAGAAGGGTGGATTTCAGGAACTACAATTTAATAAAACTTTAACACTGGTAAAAATATATATATAACATTTTATAATGTATATTTACACACATTATATATATATATATATATATATATATATATATATATAGTTTAGCAGTTAATTAGAAGTACACTTTTTAAGTAAGTAAGAGTAACATTTTAGTAAGGGCTGCCCATTAAGCCTTTCACAACAGTAAAGTAAAAAAAAGAAGAAGAAATTTTAGCACCATAAAATAATCCCCCATTACTTTTGAACAACTGGGACCTGGACCCAGCTGTGCCGGTGAGCATTTCGCGCTAAAATGTCGTATTTTTGTCACGAAAAGGCGTGGTTTCTCAGGAGGCGGGCTTTATCGTAAAATCTCGTATTGTGATTGGACAGAGTAGTATAATACGTTCACGTATATCCACATACGTCAGCATAATAATTAAATACCCAACACGAATGCGTCGACGATGCGCAGCTCTGATTGGACAAATCACTGTCAGTCCTCTTTTACGATTGGTTTACGTTCAGAATTTGGTTAGTCCCTCCCCTCCCCGAAGCTGGCTGGTTTTTCCAACGCCTCTCAGCGGACGGCGCATCACGGAGGTTTGGAAGCGGGTGGGGAAGACGCGGGCAACGACTGACCCTATTACACTAAAAATTGTACTCGGGGTTGGTTTGCCCGGACCGATTTCCAGCCTAAAACCGACACACCTGCTCTCACATTTCAACCCAGTCCTGACATCCCCTCTAATGTCGGATTTCAAGCTCGGGATTGTTCGACTTGGCCGTGTGGCCGGGAAGGTGAGCTGAAACCTAGGGCTGCCATGTGCGACGCAAAGGGGAGGGGAGCCAAGATCCGTGAGCTAAATGCTTCTGTTTAGCAATTAAGTGGCAGATTTGTCCATTTTTTATGTTGGCGACCTTTGGCAGGAGGGGATATGTGTAATATATGTATGTAGTTGTCGTCGAAACGGGCGGGTTTTATTATAATCTGGTCAGCTCATCAGCCGAGTAGGTTTAGTCCCTTTGAACCGCCTACTGTTGATGTGTAGTGCATCTACAGCGCAACTAGATGGTTTGGCCGAGAGTTCGCTTGCTAACTAGGGAATGTAAAAGTTCTATTTTTTCTGTTATACTTAATGTTTTAAGCACAAGACCGTTGCGGTTTCCGATGCTTGGTCCACGTCAGTAATGACACTGGCATCCAATATGGCTCAGCCAGCTCAGAAAATGCCTCAACCAGGAACCGTTCACACGCAGCATGACAACCGGCATGTCGGCTGTGATGAACCTTAGCACTGTCTTTACCAGGTTTATCTGTCAAACATTTATACAGTCACTGCTCAGCCACCTTGTAATTTATCACTTAACGTTCTGCAAAATGCTGCAGGCTTCTTAAACTTAACTGTTTTGATCGGTTTTCTTTGCGTCATCATCCCGAACAAATCCAAGCTGCCTCTGGGATGACAGGCCGCTGATGCCATGACACTAGAGGGCAGCCGGTAAACAAATCTCTATGGGGTTAAACAACAGGACCATGTGAGAACGAAGTTGCATGGAAAAGTGCGCACATAAGACACAGACTATACAGTAAATGATACCCATTTAGGTTGTCATATGACGGAATATATGGCGTTATTTTCATGACAAATGTCGAGAGCGCATTATGGTAAACGCGAGAGCACATCCATGAAATGCGCGAACGCGAATCTGCTCGCTTGCGAATTTAGGCCAAAAACTTAACTTAACGCTTGTTCACACCATTATGAACTACTTCGACTCTCGCTCAGATATTGCGCTTAAACTCTGTCCTGACTCCTGTGCACTCGCAAATTTCTCATTTCTCTTGCACTAGAAAGCTCCTGGATTAAACATTGCCAGAAGTTATCAAAAAATCTGAATAGACTTCCACGACTGACCGATGAAAATGCTACATGAAATATAATTGTCTGAGAGTGAACTGCACCTAAAATTCATTTGATAATTAAAGATCGATCTTTATTTTCTTTACAATTTAATAATATTTAACAATATTAATGAAATGTATATTTGAAATGGATCGGAATTGGGCGCTTGGATGATTTGTACATATCAATATGCTAGTCTGTCTAACTGCATCACTACAATATACAGACATTACAGGTCAAACTCCTCTGAAAAATGTATCTAAAAACAACATATTAAATGGCTCTTAAGACACACTACATATAAAAGTTCAATATTATGTCATATGTCAAATATCTAAACTGTGTTTAAAATAATTTGCTCTAAAATCTCAACATCCTATCAACATCAAATGCAATAGTAGATGTAAAAAAGGATGCACAAGATATCATTACCAATAAATGTCCAAACAGTGATTCTAGCAGAGCATTTATTAGCCAATGTTGTTTGTTTCATTCATTGCTTGTTTTTTAGTTCTGATTTTTATTTTTATTTTCCCATGAAAACCCTCTTCATACACATTAGACATGCGCTTATCAGCTCAAATCTATCATCTGAATCCGCTGTTAAAAATAAATCATTCACCCACCACCCACCCAAACTTATGATGATTTTCTCTGATTTAGACATCCGCACCCGATCGTCACAAGTCGGTAGTGAAATGTTAAAAATGTGCCGCTTTGAGCGCTGTTGAGCGGAATCGTAAACACCTCTGATTGCCCATTGTGCTCACGTGCTGTCAAATATGTCTGTGATTGGCTACAATGATCAGCACTTCAAAAAGATCTTGTAAATATACATCAATGACACTGTTCTCCGAGCGCTTGCATAGATACACATGGGAGCGTTTGAAAGCAGGCGTCTATCAGCGGCCTGCTTGTGCTTTCGAATGCTCCCGTTTTCAAAACACTATCAAACACTTCTGTGTGCTCTCAAACGCTCCAGTGCGTTGATCATTGTAGCCAATTACAGACATATCCGATGAGCGTGTGAACACAATAGCCAATCAGAGGTGTTTACGATTCCGCTCAAAAGCGTCACATTTTTTAAATCTCAGTACCGACTTGTACACACAATTCAAATTAAATGCATTTAGCCCAAGCAAAGGCTGGAAATTGGCTTTATTTGTTTGTCATATATCTACATACAGCGCTTCTTAGCTGTTGCATTGCACTTGATTGGTCCTGGTTAGAGTTGTCAAAAAGTACCGACTTCGGTACCAAGGCGGTACTGACATTTTAAAATGTGACGATACATACTAGCATTTCCCTCTAGCATTTTGAGCGCTGTTGAACGGAATCTTAAGCACCTCTGATTGGCCAATGTGTTCACGTGCTCAACATATATATCTGTGATTGGCCATTGTGTTGACGCGCTCAATATATATGTCTGTGATTGGCCATTGTGTAGACGTGCTCAACATGTGTCTCTGATTGGCCATTGTGTTGATGCGCTCAACATATATGTCTGTGATTGGCTACAATGATCAACGCTTCAAAAACATGTTGTCTTTGCTCTTCATCGAACGCTTACATAGATGCACACGAGAGTGTTTGAAAGCGGCGTCTATCAGCGGATATATTAGGGTTATATCCTCTGATGCATCTCTAACTTTAATGTTACATCAGTCATTCACATTAGTGCTTGCTTGGCAAAGCATCAATATGCACCGTTATTGATACCGGTAATGCAGTTCTTGTATGTGCACCGCAATAAATTAGAAACATACATGTCGGTTTGTTGATTGACACACTTGTTATTGCTGATGGTGAGGAATTAGTTACAACATCTCATAATGTAGGCCTACCTCAAAATGAGTAGGATATCACTGAGAAGTGTCCTGCTCAAGTCGTCCTTGCGATGGAGATTTGGTTTGAATAACTAGTTCTTCCAATGTTTCATTATCGGACTCGCACTCATAGACATGGTAAAATCGACGTCATCGTTACTGTTTACAGTGTGTACAATACAATCGCTGTAGACTGTTATGGTAATGGCCGTTTCGCTTCCGATAAGCGCTGTAAGCGGTAGACCAATCACAACAGACTGGGCCATCTGGCCAATCAGAGCAGAGCAGGCTCTCATAAAGGAGGGATTTAGAGAGACTGATTCATCCGAGTCGTTTGAGAATCATTAAAAAAACGTGGTGATGTACAATGTAGGCTATATTATGAGAAACTAATATAAAAGTTTTTTGACCTTTGATGCATGTAAACCTGTTGTAGGAGACCTCCAAAACAAAATTAGGAACCTTTAAAATAGCATTATAGGGGCACTTTAAGCTTGATGTCGACTAGTCGCTGATTATGGCCTATAGAGGGTGCCACAGGATAAGAAAACTTTGAAGTCCACTTTTACGTTCTGTTTTCAACAGTTAAAATGACAAATAAATGCATACTCCGAGAGCGTTCCACAAGATATGTTTGATTATACCAGATTTGGATGCTCAAAATTGATGGGGTGAATGCAGTTGCAATGTAACGCACATGCATACGACAGTAGCTTGCACATCCCATGCAGATCACGTGCACAGAAACATACAGTAGCGCAGAAATTTATTGTCAATATTGTTCTGTGATTTATCTATAAAATAGCTTAGAAACTTAAAAGTTCTATCATATAACTAAAACCCACTACAATATTAGTAGAGAGACGCTGCCAGATAGAATTTATTCACATGCAGTCTCTCTCATTAATGCATTCATATACATGTAATCTTTACTGTGCTATTTTATTTGTATCTGAACAAGCAGAAATCTGTGAGAAATAACGACCCAAAGACAAAAGAACTGAAATAAGCTGTTATGTAGGAGCAATAGCCTTGTGGGCAGCGCTGTGTCAAATGCCATAGCTGTGCACAAGGCAACCTGCGTTTGAGTCTTAGCTCGAGGTTCAGGCTTATTTGTTCATAAGTCATCAGCGACTAGTTGACATTGACTCGACTTTAATCACATAAATGTTGACTTAAAAAAACCTGAATTCTGGATCAAAACAAACTTTTCAAAAAACCCAAATACAATAATTGCAAATAAAAAGGTTGTAGACAATTAATTGGTTGAAAAGTGTGGGAACCATGCTTATAGCAGTTTTAAGGAAACTTGGGTTTCAGTGAGGAGACACAATAAGTATTATGTTTTGAATTGTTTTTAATGGACTTTCTCTGCATTGTAACAACATTTTGTTCTTTTCAGACAAAGTACACTTTGATTGATGAGCAAGACATACCATTAGTGGAAAACTATGCCTTTGAGGTGAGAACCTGTTTTTTGTTTTTTTTTCTTTAGGGGTCCAAGCACAGAAGTTGCTAGAACCCTATTGTGTTTGTACTAATGTTCTTCTTTATCTTTAATTTTCTGCCCTAAAAATGTATGAGTGGACCCGATAGTGCACAGCTACTCAGGCACACAGACACACATTTGTCTGACACTAGGTGGCGCTACAAGGCAGTTCGCGTTTTGGATCACAACTTTGGAACCCTAAGGGGAAACAAAATTATTTTTCCCCTGAATCCTTAAGTCAATACCTACAAATAACTATAATTTTCCATCATTTAGAGTTTTATTTAAGTCCTACTTTTTCAAACTCCTAGGCCGTTGGTCAGATCTTTAACACAATAGGCACAAAACAGCTAGGGACTGTGCTGGCAAAAAGCTATTTTAAATGATCACGCTGTCAATTTAGATTTATTGAAGCATTGCAATGGTTTAAGTTAATTAATTGGTAAAACACTTTAACGAGTTGACCTATATCTGCTGAACGCAACTTGCTTAACATAACTTGACACACTTAGACAACAGGACATTCTGATGATGCACACCAAGTTTGGTAAACTTCTGGGCGCTACAACTAAAACAATATTTTTAACTCTGTATAACCATGACGTTTAAAATTGGTATGCATTTTCTTTGGTTGATGCCCTACATGACTTACTTAAAAAAACAAAACAAAAACAAAACATGGCCGCCAGCAGCCAATCACATTTTAGCAGCTAATGACATCAGATCTGAATGGTGTACCGACACAAATAAGTCTTCATCAGACTTCACCAAACTTTGCACATGTCAGCTCTAGACCATGCTAGCAAAATGTTATCGAAATAATTTTGATCTATTAAACATTTTAGCAAATATAATCTGACATATTTGATGGGTGTTTCCTGTAATGACTATTATGCCTATATCTTGTGTGCACAAAGTCCAAACTTCTCAAAACTTTGTACATATGGAGAACAAGTCATTCTGAGCAACAATGCTTAATTTCATGAATTTATGATGGTTGGGAAGCTAAAAGCAAATTCTAAACTATCAGACATTTCAGCTAAAAGATGAAGGCTGTGATATTAATGTTATAAAGAATCATTTAAGCGTAATCTTTTTCTACCGGTTTCCATTCCTTTTGAATGGAAATAAATGCATAGATCTAGTTCTTTTGTATAACTATGGTGTACTGACAGTATAGTTTTATGTAATTAGTCTACATAGACATCTTTGAAATGCTTATAGACGTTAAATGTTTATTTAATTTTTATAGACTCCAGTAAAACACTTTCAAGTTACCTTAAAATTAAGAGACAATTTTCTTTTTCAAGATAATATATTATACAATTTCTATAAAGGCTCTTACTGTTATAAAGGCTCTATGCTGTTATACATTAATAGCCCATAAGGATGATTAACGATCCAAATGAAACGAATGCTGTTATGAGGATTTTACAGCAAAGTCCATCTTGAATAAAACATAAAATAAAAAAAAAAACAGTATGAAAAGTTTTATGGTTGCAGTTTAACACACATTTGCTTTATTCATACCACAAATAAAGCAATTGTGTGTTAAACTGCTACCATAAAAGTTTTCATACTGTTTTTTTTATATATTTTTTATTCAAGATGGACTTTGCTGTAAAATCCTCATAATAACATGCGTTTCATTTGGATCGTTAATCATTGTCATGGGCTATTAATGCTTGTCTCCGATGATTGTCACTTGAGGCTATTTTTTTTAAAGGAACACTCCACCGTTTTTTGAAATAGGGCTTATTCACCTTCTTTCTTACATTTAGATAGGTGGGCAAATGCATTTTTGTCTCAGTGCATGGATTGTTTTAGTTTGACAGGGTCGGCGCTTGCTTAGCTTAGCTTAATGAATGGAATCCTTTGTTGCCAGCTAGCATGTCCTGAGTAAAAGTGATAAAAAAAAAAAAAAACCCACCTAATTACTTCTTGTGGCATGCGTATTCACAACGAGTACAAATAGCGATGCAGATTAACATTATGCGATTTCCTAGGCAGATATTGACTTGGGACTATATTAGGGGGAAGCACAGGCAAAGCACAGCTACTTGGGCACAGAAATATCACGCAACACATGAAATCCCACAACTTGTGAATACAGGTATAATATGGGTCGATCTATACATGTATACAAATCGCTATTTGTACTCGTTGTGAATACGCAGGCCACAAGAAGTAATTAGGTGGGTTTTTATTTTTTTTATCACTTTTACTCAGGACATGCTAGCTGGCAACAAAGGATTCCATTCATTAAGCTAAGCTAAGCAAGCGCCGACCCTGTCAAACTAAAACAATGCATGCACTGAGACAAAAATGCATTTGCCCACCTATCTAAATGTAGGAAAGAAGGTGAATAAGCCCTATTTAAAAAAACGGTGGAGTGTTCCTTTAATTGAAATTTTTGTTTGTGGTTTGAATTTTGGTTACCAGCACACTTTTTCCACACATGCCTTTGAATTTTTTTCTTTTTTTATGACCTATTCAAGTTTTTGAAAACATGTTATTGTCACATTATTTAAATACTATTATTTATTATACTATTATTAAATTGAATGCCTGAATGTTTTTATTTTCAGGCACGCATGGAAGTTGATGCAGATGGGAATGGGGCAAAAATCTTTGCTTATGCCTTTGACATTGGTAAGGGTAGATGGGCTGGTCGACCACTGCATGAGTTACTCTGGTGAGTGTACTGCCATTGGAGTGTCCATTGCAATTCCTAGAGCCTACTACTTTTTCCTGATATGACTGTCACAATTTAGCCACTAGTGAAAGTTGTAATGAACGTTCAGTTTGTTAGTGAAGTCACCTTCTTATTAGGGGTGTAGCGGTACATCAATATGGATCAATACATCGATAAAATGACACAATATAATGTATCAATGCAATGTGTAAAAAAATCTGTTTATTTTACCTTTATCTTGACACTCTGCACATTCTCTGGCACTAGTGGCATTCTCTTCATTTTGTTGAATATACAGGAAAAAAATAAAAATAATGAATTGTTAAATTGGGATACTAGGAAAAAACATTAAAAGGCAATACTAGATTTGCAAATTTTCAAAGCACAGAAGACAAACTTTCTTGACTGTTGTCATTGCTTATCGCATTGCACAAGCTTATAATGAACTGTCATCAGATGATGGATTTCATGTAACAAAAAACAAACAAAAAAACAAACAAAAAAAATTAATTGAACTCTCAAAATCCTGTAACACAATCCACACCAAAATCAACACTAAATAAAACACTGAAAAGTCGCTTAATTAAGACTTAATTTTCCCCCCAGTGTTTTATTTAGTGTTAATTTTGTTGTGGATTGTGTTACAGGATTTTGAGAGTTCGATTAAGTATTTTTTAGTTTAATAAAAATGTGACTAATTGTGTAAAATAGGAAATAATATTGTAATAGGGATTTATTGATTGCTGGCCCCTGAATCTAATGAAATTTAGGGATGCACCGATTAGTGTTGTCACGATACTAGTAGGGCTGCAGCTATCGATTCTTTTTGTAATCGATTAATCTAGCACTTTATCAATCGAGTAATCGGATAAAAAAAAAAGTGTGTTTTTAAACAACCAAAACAAATAATGCATAACGAAAATGATGTGGCTGTAAAATCAAGCATTTGGCTTTTATTTCTCAAAAAACAAAACAAAAAAAAACAGGTATTTATACCAACTCCAACATTTGGCTCCAAAACTAAGCCTATTTATTGTACTTTTTACCCATTTAGTGTTAATAAGTGCCAGTGCCAACAATTATATAACAATACAGTTAAGTCAACTTTATACTGTAAAACATGTATAACATATAAAACTATGAATACAAACTTAAATAGTAAAGGCCATTTGGCCTTAGTTTTGTCTTCTTAATACAACATTACAAAAAAAGGATTGCACCTTCTGCAAATTACCCACCGGAGAACAAAAATAAATTAAATGAATATAAAATATCAAGCCAAACAGGTACACAATGTATACAATTTATAATAAAATAAGTGTAGCTTTGAAAAGGGAAATGCTTTATTGCAAATATGCATTTTGTTAAATAGAAAAAGAACAGCATTTTGTTTCTCACTTAGGCTAGTTGAAGTATATTAGCACGTTTTGTAGTATTATATTTTTTTGTTAATTGAAAATGTTCTATGCTACTTTGGTAGCCGATTATGTCTTCCCCAAAAGTACGAGTGGATTTGGAGAAGCAGGCTGGTGGGGAGTTTCATTTTTTGTTGTTGTCTG
This sequence comes from Scardinius erythrophthalmus, assembly GCF_964197995.2. Taxonomy (NCBI): domain Eukaryota; kingdom Metazoa; phylum Chordata; class Actinopteri; order Cypriniformes; family Leuciscidae; genus Scardinius; species Scardinius erythrophthalmus. The sequence continues at coordinate 42,729,923 of NC_138225.1, read as the reverse complement.
TTAACTATTTGGCAGACGTGACAAACAAGGTCTCGCAAAGACTGCAATGCAATATTTGTTCCTCCATCACGTCCCGGTGTATACAGTGAATGCATGCTGAAATTATTGTTGCGTGGCTACATAAAAGTTTGAGCATATGTGATGCATTGCCGCAATTGATCTGACTGGTGCGTGAGAGAGACGAGGGTGCGCGCGCGCGTGTGTGTGTGTGAAGGGGTTCTTTTTTAGGCTAAACTCTCTCGCAGTTGAACGTGAATACATTTACTACTTTAAAACATCAAAGCTAAACATCATATCTAGTCAAACCGCATCATGACATCACTACAAATACAGTATGGGATTAAAATCAGCGAACATCAATGTAGGCTTAGGCACGGGCGGAAATATTGGCGCTGGGTTAAAAAAAAAATGCGGGGGACAGAATCGTTACCTTATTTCAGCGACGCTGAAAGGAAGCGATCCCAAACTTTAGACATTCTCTGCTGTTTATGGACATCTTTACTCTCCGCCATCGCGCCAACTAAATTCAAAATGTATCACGCGCTATTGTGCTTCCTGAACACTGAACAACGGTCCGTGTGAAACAATCTGATCCCTGCGCGTATAGTGCGCGTCATAGGAATTTAACGAGGCTTCGAGGCAGAGTTTTTGCCTCTGAATTTTTGTAATCGAGTAAATCGAGTAACTCGATGAATCGTTGCAGCCCTAGATACTAGAATTTCTAACTTTGATACGATACCTTGAAAAATATCGATATTCGATACCATTTTCGATACCACGGAGAAAAAAACTGCCACAATATTAGGGGGGTATTTTTTTATTTAAAGCTAAATATAACAAGTTTAGAACATGACAATGAGGTATATTTTACATGAACAAAAATGTCCTGAGGTAATGCACTTGTTCAAAAGCATAAATGCTGGTTAATACATTAACGTTAGGCTATTTGATGAACAGATTTAAACGCAAACGTGTGTGCATCACACGCGAAAACAATGCTCAGTGGATCGACATGAAGTCAAGTCACCTTTATTTATATAGTGCTTTTAACAATACAGATTGTGTCAAAGCACTTAACAGGATCAAATTGGAGGAGAGTGTCAGTAATGTATAATAATAAGATTTAAACATTCAATTTTCAGTTAAAGGCATTTCATTATTGAATTCAGAGATGTCATTGTCTAGCTCAGTTTAGTTTAATTTGTATCTGTGTAATCAAATTGATGATATTTGCTAATGAAGGCAAATTGCAGAATTAAATAATAATTCTTGAATAAAGTTAAATAAGCACAAGTTAATTTACATTTGACCTCAGTTAAAATGTACTTGTCTAAGATCACACAGAACGAGCAGTGCGCTGCGTTTTTTATGTTGCTAGGCAACCACTGACACAGCTGTCCTGTCAGTCAAGTAAACATCAAATCAGCCTTTTATTAACTTTATTTACTTTCTGTTAACATTGGGGTAGTTACGGTTCGTGAAGTCGTTAAGCTCCTGGTAACCCGCGAGAGCACCACAAGTTTATCCTCCATCATCGCACTCTCCGGGCGTTCAAGCAACTAGCTTTCATCACTAAAACGGAAGGCCCACACGGCGCATAAACAGCGCGCAGAACGCTCGCTGGAAACCAATTGAAAACGCGTCAGATATGATCGGCCCCATTCACTTCACTTTTGCTATTTAACCAGAGCGAATGAGACGAGTGCGCGTGTGGTGTTTGTCAACGCGCCTTTGGAGAGAAGTGAAAGTGAAAGCGCGGCTAGTATCGATACTTCGGAAAAATTAATATTGGTACCGTTCAGATATTTCAGTATCGATATTTATCGAAATATCGATATTTTTGACAACACTAGCACCGATGCCATTTTTTCATAACTGAGCTGATTCAGATACCCAAATTCATGAATATCGTCCAATTCCGATACCAGTATTCTATTATTTTTATTATTATTTTCTTTTCTTTGTTTTGTTTTTGATTATTGTAGAATAATGTGTGTGTGGAACTGATGATCAATCTTTTATGTTAAACACGATACACTAAATACTACTTCATTAGAGAAAAACAACAACTTGATAACAATATTATATCATCTTAAAAAATATAATATAAATTAAGCGAGTGAATAATTCAGCAGCAAAAGTAATTCTAGAAACGATGTAGGAAAAAAACTATTTAATGGGGCAAAAATAAGTTTTGTTGTGCTGAATCTGGTAAAATGTTAATTATAAATCACTATGCACAAAAATAATTTGCTGAAAATAAATACTATAAAACTTAGTTTTATTTCAAATGTTGTGTGCAGCTTTTTAATGGGGCAACAAGATATTAGCTTACAAGTGCGCAAAGCTATCATAATATCTATCAGAATTATGTGCTTTAAAGCAACATGGAGTAATAGCGTACAGCACTCCGTATTCAAAAATTCAGGGCACAAAGAAAAGAGATATTGTTTGCACAACTAATAGTGTATTACTGTATCTATCCAGCAGTTTGAGTCTTTTTTTCTTGGTTTTAAATTCCAGTTACTGTGCACGTGACGTGATGCCAATTCATAGTCCTCTCTACTCCAGTGTTATCTAACAGACTCCTGGTAGTGCATATCACATCATTTAGAAACAATAAAAAATAAACAGCAAGATTATTAACCCTTTCACGCATAGTGGTCACTACAGTGGACAGCTATTAAAAAAGCATTTTCTTGAATTTGCACGGGTTTTTATGGCAAAGTTGCACATCAGCCTCTTCATTGGACCCTGGTGCATCATCCTATAAATTGCAACCATGTGGCAAGCCTTTGTGTTTCGATTTTTTTTTTTTTTTCCTCCAAACCAAGATGGCCAAGGGTCAGTCAGACATGCCAAGTTGCTCCAGAATATCCGCCCATTCCTTCTATCCTAGGAGACTCTTGTAGGTAAAAAAAATATTGCAGCATCAAGCAATATCTAATGAGTCATATCACAGTAAAATCTTCCAAGTTTTGATTTTAGATTGAGAGAAAACTCTGATTAATCACATGTCCACTTTAGTGGACGTCATGCACCAATTGCTATATTTCAGCTACAATTCATAATTATGTGAATATTGTTTTTGAAACTTAAAACTTAAAAACTTAATCTGCAGTGACTTTTTTTACTGTAAATAAATGTATTTGTATTATTAGAATGTCATTTTCATTGACATCGAAAAAAGTCATGTGATTACATAATGTATGACACTTGTAATGCATTACTTTACTTGTTAGATCAAAAAGTAATCTAATTTTATAATGCACGTTATTGTAATGCGTTTTTTTACTAATAACATCAAAAAGTAATCTGATTACGTAATGCATGTTACTTGTAATGCGTTTCTTTACTCATAACATCAGAAAAGTAATCTGATTTTGTAATGCATGTTACTTGTAATGCATTTCCTTACTCATAACATTAAAAAAGTAATCTGATTATGTAATGTGCATTGTTGTAATGTGTTTCTTTACTCATAACATCAAAAAGTAATCTGATTACGTAATGCATGTTACTTGTAATGTGTTTCTTTACTCGTTACATCAAAAAGTAATCTGATTAGGTAATGCACATTACTTGTAGTTAATTACTTGTTAGATCAAAAAGTAATCTGATTAGGTAATGTATGTTACTTGTAACACATTACTTTACTTGTAACATCAAAAAAGTAATCTTAATGCGTTATGTATGTTACTTGTAATGCATTACCCCCAACACTGATCATTAGGGCCCGAGCACCGATGGTGTGAGGACCCTCTTGGAATTGCTCTGTTTATTAGGGCCCGAGCACCGATGGTGTGAGGACCCTCTTGGAATTGCTCTGTTTATTATTATTAGGGCCCGAGCACCGATGGTGTGAGGACCCTCTTGGAATTGCTCTGTTTATTATTATTATTATTATTATTATTATTCTTCTTCTCCGCATTGAATTGCATTTTTGAGGGCCTAAACATGCTCGAAAACTCACGAAACTTTGCACACGCGTCAGAACTGGCGAAAATTTACATCTGATATAGGTTTCAGAATTGGACGGGGCAAAACGGCTCGATAGCGCCACCTATAAAAGTTCAACGGAGTGCGCCTCCCGCAACGTTCCACGTACGTGCACGAAATTCGGTACATACGTGTAATGACCTAATACCTACAAAAAAGTCTCTTGAAGCATAGCCCTAAACACAACAGGAAGTCAGCCATTTTGAACTTCCTCTCAGATTTTTGTGCAGTTTTTGCCATTTTCAGGCCTCGTACTTTAACGAACTCCTCCTACAGTTTTAATCTGATCATCTTCAAATTTGGTGAGTGTAATCTTAAGGCCTTTGCGACGTTAAATTGCGAAGATCTTGAGTTTTCGTCAAAGGGCGGGTCCTCGGCGGCCTGACAAATTTCGATGTTTCGCCATGAAACAGGAAGTTGCTGTAACTCAGGCATGGAATGTCCAATCTGCCCCAAACTTCACACTTTTGATAAGCATTCTGTCCTGAACACATGACCATGCTCATATTCAGTTACAGTCATAGCGCCACCTGCTGGCAACAGGAAGTGACATGTTTAACACTGTTATGGACTCCTAATAACATATAAAAAAGTGCCAGCAAGTGCTAAACATGCTAACAACATACTAGAAGCATGCTAAAACATGCTAGCAAACTCTTAGCTAAGTGCTAAAGCATGCTATTATTGCAATTAAATAGGAATTTGCTGTAACCCAGGCATGGAATGTCCAATCTGCCCCAAACTTCACACGTTTGATAATAATCATGGCCTGAACACATGTCTATGCTCAAATTCAGTTATAGTAATAGCGCCACCTACTGGTAACAGGAAGTGTCATGTTTAACACGTTGATGCCATTCTAGCAACATGTTAAAAATGCCATTGAGTTCTAAACATGTTAGAAACATATTAAAACATGCTAGCAATACTTAGCTATGTGCTAAAGCATGCTAATTCAATGAAACAGGACTTTGTTGTTACTCAAGAAGGCAATGTACAATCTACCCCAAACTTCACACGTTTGATAAGAGTTATCTCTTGAACACATGTCCATGCTCATATTTAGTTATAGTCATAGCGCCACCTGCTGGCAACAGGAAGGGATGTTTAACACTGTTCTTGACTCCTAATAACATATAAAAAAATGCCAGTAGGTGCTAAACATCCTACCAACATACTAGAGACATGATAAAACATACTAGCAAACACTTAGCTAAGTGCTAAAGAATGATATTACTGCAATTAAATATGAATTTGCTGTAACTCAGGCATGGAATGTCCAATCTGCCCCAAACTTCACACTTTTGATAAGCGTTCTGTCCTGAACACATGACCATGCTTATATTCAGTTACAGACATAGCGCCACCTGCTGGCAACAGGAAGTGACATGTTTAACACTGTTATGGACTCCTAATAACATATAAAAAAGTGCCAGCAAGTTTTAAACATGCTAACAACATATTATAAACATGCTAAAACATGCTAGCAAACTCTTAGCTAAGTGCTAAAGCATGCTATTATTGCAATTAAATAGGAATTTGCTGTAACTCAGGCATGGAATGTCCAATCTGCCCCAAACTTCACACTTTTGATAAGAGTCATGGCCTGAATACATCTACATGAGAATGTTCATTTATAGTAATAGCGCCACCTACTGGCAACAGGAAGTGACATGTTTAACACGTTGATGCCGTTCTAGCAACATGTTAAAAATGCCATTGAGTTCTAAACATGCTAGAAACATGTTAAAACATGCTAACAATGCTTAGCTAAGTGCTAAAGAATGCTAATTCAATGAAACATGACTTTTTTGTTACTCAAGAAGGCAATTTCCAATTTGCACCAAACTTCACACGTTTGATAAGAGTTCTGTCCTGAACACACATCCATGCTCATATTCAGCAATAGTCATAACGCCACCTATTGGCAACAGAAACTGACATGGTTAACACAGTAATGCAGTACTAACCACATAATTATTGTGTACTAAGCATGCTAGAAACAGACTAAACATGCTAGCAACACTTAGCTGAGTCATGAAGCATGCTATTATCACCATTATACAAAACATTTTGTTACTGACTTTGACATACTCTTACTATATATACCTCCTTAAATGTACATTTCCCAACCATGATCTGTCTTCCTAAAGCCACCGAGTGTTGATGGCACGGGTGCGAGGGCCCTTTCATCGCTGCTTGCAGCTTTAATTTATTATTATTATTATTATTTTGTCAACCTTTTGGGCACTTTTGGGGCCCTTAACATGCTCAAAAACTCTTGAAATTTTGCACACACATCAGAACCTGCGGCCATCAGGGCCGGACTGAAGCTGGTACCCGGGCGTGGCACGGGGGCTCGACAGCGCCCCCTGGAATGGTGTCCGAAAACTTGGTCTATAAATCAAACACGCTTGCATATAATAATATGAAACTCAGTACACATATAGATCTCATCGGGCCGAACAACTTTCGTGCTCTAAGTTTTACACCAGCCCAACAGGAAGTCAACTATTATGGGTTGTTTGAAAAACGCATCCTCTGGAATTTGAAATACTCCTCCTAGAATATTCGTCCAATCACAACCAAACTCGGTGTGCATGAAGTCAAGACATTGAGGATGCTAAATTGCGGACGGATTTTTGATATCTCGAACGGTTTGGCTGTGGCGAGGAAACGAATTTATGGCGAATAATGGTACACAGGAAGTGTGTTATAACTTCTGCATACATTAACTGATCTTGATGAAACTTTCGCAGTGTGTTTGTTGTAAGAGGCCGATCACAAGGATGTGACTATTGTGAGTCAAAGTTATAGCGCCACCAACTGGCAGCAGGAAGTGTGTCCCTTTCAAAATGCTTTGAAGTCACCCTCTTAATTTTACCCGATTTGCTTCAAACTTTATGTGTATAATGTAAACACACGGCAGATGTAGACCTGTGAAAGGATTATTGATATCTTAGATACTGTTGCCGTGGCAACGCATCAAATTTTAATATTCTTTTCGGATGCGTTTGAGACTCTTAACATGCTTGAAATTGGATGAAACTCGACAGACACATAACACTTATTAGCCAGTAGACATGTGAAAAGTTTCAGAAACGGGCGTGGCAGGGGGGCTCAACAGCGCCCTCTTGAACAGGGTCTGAAAACTTGGTCCATATATCAAATACGCTTGCATGAATTAATATGAAACTTGGTACACATATAGATTTCATGGGGCCGAACAACTTTCCCTCTGTCAAGTTTCACGCCAGCCCAACAGGAAGTCGGCTATTATGGGTTGTTTGGAAAACGCTTGCTGTGGA